>NC_079164.1:72028162-72140662 GCF_947568905.1 Ostrea edulis | reverse complement strand
GTAGTAATACCTATTTGAATACAAAATGGTTTTTCTAGCATATTTTTTCTGTAATTATTGATAATTTACAACCCCTTCTTTTTATTTCAGTGTAGTCAGTCGCAATAGCTTATTTTGCTGGGAAATGGAAAGGAGTTGGTAACCATTAGATATTTCCAAATTACAAAACATTTTTAATCGACAACAGACTTAATTACAATTACATGTAATTCAAATAGATTATACTATTTTTTAAAAATATAATGCGTGAGTATTTTTCAACATCACAGAATGCTCTTATAAACTTAAAGTTATGTTTACCGCAAATCAGTTTAAATATTTATAACTTTAAAAAATTGGAAATGGCTGGAGATTTTATAATTATAATCTACTGTCTGTCGTATTAAAGTAATTCCACCCTCCTGTGATGTCATCAGATTTTGCAAAATCAATGATACATTTAGATTTATGCATGATAGGAACATAACTTTTGTTGGAG
This sequence comes from Ostrea edulis, assembly GCF_947568905.1. Classification (NCBI taxonomy): domain Eukaryota; kingdom Metazoa; phylum Mollusca; class Bivalvia; order Ostreida; family Ostreidae; genus Ostrea; species Ostrea edulis. Next base: position 72,140,184 of record NC_079164.1, on the reverse strand, counting down.
TCTTTTTCCTTTAGTTATTGTAAAAAAAAATCTTGTTAAAAAATCAAGTTATAGATGAATAATTAATGATATGTTTTAAAATATTGAATCCAAGGGCAATAACTCTGTTTCTATTGATTTCTTTATCAAGTCTATTATGCGATGATTTCCTTTATTTTTTACAGACATTTTGTATATTTTTGTGATTTAAGATACAGTTTCATGAAATTGTTATGAATGCTACTATATCGTCATAACCACTTTGTATGGAATTTTAATAACGCTGTGAAAATTGCAATTTTCTGACGGTGATATATGATTCTGTTTATGTACGTCTCATATCTTAAAAAGTGTGATGACCTATGTATTTTATTTGATAATTTGTTAGTTTTAACTCTAATAAATGGAAATGAATACACATTTTAAACTTATATCAGACAAAACTGCGAGTATGGAGTTACCTTAAGCATTATATTAGGAGATATTCATCATCAGATTTGCAAAAAGCTGCCGTTATAGATAAATCTAATTCATAAATTTCCTTGAAATAGAATTAACAGCATACTTTTAAGGCAGTTGATATTCTTCATTGGAATATTTTGAATTAGATCCTTGACACTGGTGTGAGTGTTTCTGAATAATAACCCTGAAGTTTTCCTAACGTTAGGTAATCAACCCGTCTTGCATTCTGACCCAGGGAATTCAGCGGATAACTTATTACAAAATTATATGATACTAGGAGACTATATAACGGACACAGCTCCAATATTCATGCATAAGTGAGTACTGTATGTCGATTTTTGGCACAATTATCGTAAAAGTTGCACTTTATTTATGACTTCAGTATTATTATTACTGTGGGGGTGGAGATATTTTATATCCAATTATAGAAAACCTAAACCAGCAGAGAAAGAAAAGATCATATAGGAAATATTGCGGATTTATACCGTTTTGCTATGTGTTATGCAAATTAATGAAGTATTATTTGGAATTGTGAGGATCGTTCGCGTCAGGTATAGAAATGTTCCATCTAGTTTATTATATATACATTGTATGTGCTTTTAATTTACACGACAGCCAATAACAAATGAAGAGATCACTTTATCTTCTTTAAAATGTTCTTAGATTGTATATATATCTTATTAGACTTTTCTACTTTAAGCAGATATGTATAGGAAAAGTGTAGAGAGTAGTACTAATATAAAACAGAAAAATGACTTTGTAGAGGCATTCCATTTTTACGATAGCTCTATATACGTATATCCTGCTTACACATAGATTTTCTTCCTTTTGCTATCACGGTCTCTGTTTGATTCTATCACGGTCTCTGTTTGATTAGCGTATTTCGTGTCCTTTATTTTCATTTGCATTGGAGATGCTTTTTGTTTTGCATAAACATCAAATTATGAAGAGAGTTATTACTAGTATAAAGGAGAAAGTTTGACTTTGGAAAAGAATATCGCAAGCTTGCGCTCTGCTTTACATTTCTTATACATATGTAAGGGTTATAAAAAAAAAAGTGCTTCGGCATTTTAAACTATTTTCAAGAAATGCAAAATACAAAGGTCGAGATACAATAGATTACATAGACCCCTTTGATTTAAACATTTTTTTATTCAATAGATAATTGAATAGGATTAGGCAACAGACATGTCCTATAAATACCCTTTCCCTACAATGTCAAGGCAATGTTATGTATTACATGTATACTATTCCAGAAGCGGTTTTTTTAACTTGATATATAGATGTACAAGGTAAACACGTTACATTTTTTCTCTTCATAAGACCACAAGAGGGTTCCCTTTAATAATATATCCAATTTGAAAAGTACATTTAGATTAGCAAGGTTGTTTGTTAGTTCAGATCTCTGGAGGAAGAATCCGGGCATCTCATAATTATCTTCATTGTGATATCCACATCTATTACACTATGTACATATATAGACCCCCGATTTAAGGTTGACTGTTAAAACTATGCAGCGGCTCTCAAATGGACACCCAAGACGATGGCTGTTTAGAAATCAATATTGATTTACTTGTTAGGGAATAAAGAAGTTTCAGGAAGTCCATGGATTTTTGGAGCACCAATTACCCATTGATTACGTTCTGTATCCAAAAGCAATGAGTACAAGCTTGCCCATTTGTGCTTATATATTTCTGTAGTAACATCCTTAGCATCAATTGTATGAAATACCTTGCATTTTGTATTTTCAATAGGATAATTCCTTTGCGTTTTAGAAACGAATTTGCAAAATTGTAGCTTTCGTGTTACCTCTATTTATGCTATCAAAACCAATAACAGTTTTGAAACAGGTACCATATTTAATTTGAGGATATCGCAATTAATATTTATTTTATTGTGACTTTAGATATAGCTTTTGGGCGGGGGTAGGGGACAGGCCCTTGCATGACAACATGAATGTCAGTCCTTTTAAGATACCTTTTCCTCGTCGATTCTCTTATCGAGTTTTCATTTGTGAATATCGAGTAATTGAAAATGACGTGGCCTTGTATAATGAAGCAATGATCTAGCTTGTGACACCTTAGAGGGACGATTTCACGACGATGGCCATGCATAGTTTGTTATGAGGAGATTTGGTCACATCTGTTGCTCTATGGATTCTTAAAAGAAATCGTTTCAGTTTTTTGTTCGAGGAATCTATCTATAGATTGGGGTTCTGGAAGGTGACACAATATCAATCCCAATGATTAATTCAGCGATTTACTTTTTGTGATAAAACTTTCAATATCCTCCGATTCACTAAATTTGAAAATGTTTTAATGATATTAATCATATGAAAGGCGAAGGTAACGAACAGTTATCGATCTCATAACTAACTTCCATATCAATCATATTGATATTAATGAGATCTTTCAATAAAATCAAAACCAAACAAAAACAAAAACCTGAAGTGTCATTGGTGTTAAGCTCACTTATCAATACATCGATTTTAAATATACTATACACTGATTTAATATAATACTTGAGCATTACGGTTGCTTCAGAGAGGTTATCTAGCGCCATCGTCCCAGTGGGAGTCCTTACATATCGCCCTTTTTCAGTGTCGTATCAAATTTACCTTTCGCTAGCCTCATCACTGGACATATATAAAGGCGTGGTAGGAGGGATTCTGTGTCCGAGGCTTGTCACTGTAGGTGCTGGATGTTTAAAATTTTCTTTTGGATCACTGGTCTCTACGAGATTCTGTGATCACTATGAATGGACATATTACAAAACCTCCCCCCAATGAGGTATGTACACATTGTTTATATAGATATATACATTTGTATATGAAAATTGCAACTTTCCACGGTTTGGTCGGATTAAGAAATAAAACATGTCGATGATCATGACTCCAACAGTTGAACCCAACTTCAAATCTTTTATAAACCATTCCTCTTCCTAAGACGAAAAAGACACCACAAGTGGTCTATTTTGCACCGTGTGGGTGTACAACCGTCGTTTCCAAATCTTCCACTCGCAATAAACCCCTTCTCGTTGATATTTAACTTTTACGTAATTCCGGACAGTACTTAATTGATTTAGTCCCCTGCTCATTGGAATGGTACTACAAACGGTCCTTTGTGTATATGCTATTAACTTGCACTCTTTCTGTAAACGATCGATGTATTTGCAGAGTCTCGTAGCGGTTCCCGCTTTTTCTGGTTTCATTAATGGATTCGATCGCAAGTCCATTCCTAATAAGCCAAGGTTTGAAAATAAAAGTCATTTTACAACAATGCAACAGTGACATCAAACACCTGAATATTGAAGATGAAGTAGTATTTATTGTGCTTTATTTTGATTGCGGTGTTTTACTGTCATAATGGACTTCCTGGTTGTTACAGTGTACGAAACGTTCAAATCTTTGATTTACAAAATAAGGGTTCCTGGAATTGAAAAAAAAAATCTGTTTCTCATTTACAGTATGATAATTGTTGTTCAATACAGAACTATTGAACATGTTGCAAGACACTTGAGGGTATAAATCAATGACGAAAATTTCTATTTCATAGAGGAAAACAAGATATTGATCTTTAAAACGCTCAGATTAAAGAATAGAAGTATCAATTCAATGGCTACTTTTAGGTTTTGATCTGATGTTTTCATATACTAGCCTATATATTGTATAGATATTTTATCGAATTTCATATATAATTTTCCTGGGACCAGTTGGCGGTAAATCAAAGCCTGTTCAGATATAGTAGGGCTTTATTTATTTAATAGTCCAATAGGCTGAGGAAACTCACCGGTTTCCATTAGAGTGAGATTAGGCTGTGATTTTGTTAGGAATCTTATTAACACATCGGACTCGGCATTTGAATATGGAGAAGTATTTGGATACTCGACTTAGGATTCGGGAAATATTCAGATCAGCTATAGTAAGTAAATTTGTGTTAAAACTTTAGTATTAATTCAAAACAACATTGCAGGTCTGTTTGTTTCCATATAGATTATTACAGAAAATATTTTAAGGTGTGAAAACTTGTCATTTATTTTAAATGACGAACTACTATAATTTTTTTTTAAAGAAATAGACACGGTAAACAATTGATGGGAAACATCAGTAAATTAATATTTAAAAGATGTTCGAATAATTGGGTAATATTTTATTGTAGAATAAGGGAACCTTTTGAACATTTTATATACTAATCATTACCTTATTTTCTTTTTGGGTCTTTTCTTATGAAAACTTAAGCTTGCAAGATTCAATTTTTAAAAATATTATATATACTGGTATAGTTTCAAAAGTTTTAAAGTATAATTTTGAGCAAAAAAAACCCCACCCAATTCGGGGTAGAGAAAAAAATGGAATAAGAATAGATTTAGATTTCACCATGTAACAGTTTTGTTTAAACATAACGCGTATTATATATCCAATTGTTTGTAAAAACAAACTATGTAAAATATACAAAGAACGAAATCAAAGGGAAATGTATATTTCTGGTTTTTTTATCCACACGTTAGATGATGTACAGATGATGTACAGAACTTATATTATCTCCCTCTCTATTCAATATTCCCATTAGAACACCGACCCTCTCTATTCAACATTCCCATTAGAACACCGGTAATAAAGACATGCGGGTCTCTGTAATTAGATCACAACTTCTAGACGTAGGTTGTAAAGAAAGTGAACATAAAAGAAAGGTGTGTTTAAGATTATTGTTCCAACCATTCCTTTCTGTGGCTAGTAGAGAATATGGGTTATCTTTTAACTAATGGAGGAAGCAATAATGAAAATGAATTTGAATGCATGAATTAATAAAATGGTTGTCCAATTCCCTGCTCACATTTTCATTTATTTAACACTTGATGTACAATGTAGTTGTATCGAAGTTACAGTTCATTGACTAGTACGTCAAAAGATTACATGCCTGTACATTTATTTGTATAATTAGATAATATATTTTCAGATTTTGTTTGTAAATAGCTGTACTAGATAGGAAACTATCAATTGCATTAGGAGTAGTAGAAGGTACCACCGATGTGAACTTGAACAGTTGGAACAGAAGTATAGACCTAAAGTAATTAGCTAGTCTTTATTGAACTACATGTATCTGTTAAGTCGGTTCAATGGCCTCAAATTTCCTGGACTAACTTTAACATAAAGATTGTACGTAGATGTGAGAACCCGAATGTCTTTACTCGGACAAGTAGCGTTAACTGATTCCTAAATTCCACTGATATCCGAATGTCAGTTTAGCCTTCAACCAAATCAATGACAGCGGCTCTAATGAGGAAAATTATACTTCTTCTGTCTCAAGTAATTCTAGACTTTGATCTCTGCAGATTAGAAAATTGGTGACGATGCAGACCATGAAATCCCAGCATAATTCCAGGTTTAACTCATGGGTCACGAGCTATTTAAAGTGTCTTATTTCCCCCATCATGTGGTCCTCTGTCGCTGGGAGATTCCAGAAATTGCTTTTGTCGCACATATCTCACTTGGGGGATGTTATAGAGGGATAAGATATCTCTCCCTGGACACTAAAATCAATTAACCATCTCATAAATACATTCAGCAGACTCTTTGTAGGATCACGTGACATGTTAGCCTTTTATCTACCAAATGAAATCAGAGCGGTGTATATGTGCATTTATCTCTTTTCAAAATCTTCTCTTGTTAACCATATTAATTATTCAGCATTACATATTCTTTAAAGATTACAGATTTATGAATCATAATTCTTTCACATATGTATAAAATTGTGTTTTAAAATGATTTTAATAACATGTATTCAATATGTGTGTTATTTCAAAATATTTCTTTTTGATCAACGGAACATGCTGATATCATAATCATTTTTTAAAGCTCTCTTTCCAATTGCCTCCGTTTCCCCTCTTCGTTCTGTTATAAAATTAGAAGTACACCCTCCATTGCCAACAAATAATTTGGAGTACTGAAACATTTGCTCTATAGCCAGTCGCCTAATAATGGCCATATCATATCTTTTACAAAGAAATCAAAATAAAATTCAAAGCAACATAACCATTAATACCTCTTTTTACTCTTTAGCTATAGTGATATGAAAATCAATTTTTTAAACAATTTTAAAATCGATTTTTGGTGTGATATTGATCTTCGTCGTTTTGGCGCTGTTTTGAACTGGATTTATTTGGTGTTGCTAATTCATGGTTTAGTACCTGGATGTTGTTTTCTTAGTTGTAATTAAGGAGGAGTAGCCCCTGGAGGGGAGAAAACTTTTGACGTTGACTCGTATTGTTATAAGCTAGTTACAAGCCCGAGTTCGTGCGTCATGGACTCTCGTGTGTAGAAACTATAATTGCGTACAATCAATTATTTCCTACTTGTACAAACACATATATTGATAACATAAATGGTGGGCACTTTCTAGCATCAGAACTTTGAGGGTTTTAATTGTGTCTCTTGACATTGATTAATACACCAAACCATCAAAAGTAATGATATAGATGCCTTATGATTTCCCACATCTTTCATTCATGTAGTAATTGATGAAATGTAATGCAACATCTTGTTGCTCTAAAGTAATCAACTTGTGATTTTAAGAAAATGATATGTGATATTCTACAACATTTTCTTAGAGCTATATTTATAAATTCCTGTGAAATATAATTATTATCACGTGAATTCCACACGGATGTTATTTTGTATTTTAACGAAAAGTGCAACCTATTTGTCTATGTAAAAATCTCCACCTCAATATGAATTTAAGTGTACATGTAGCAGATCTGTATATATAAGGAACATATGGTTTGTTATTACGTGTATATAATAATAGAAATGTCGCTGTAAGTGATGGTTGATTGTTTAACGTCCCGTCGAGAATTTTCATTCATACTGAGACGTCATCAGCTGTAGGTGAAATACCACAAAAGACCTATGCATACCACTCGGGGCCATGACAGTGGGGATTCTTTAAAGTGTCAAAGCCTGCCGCGACACGGGGCCTCCGAAAGACATGTGATTCTCACTTCTGCTGACCTATTTTTAACGTCATAGGTTTGACGCGGCTATGGCACGAGCAGGGCCCGAACTCACGACCTCCCAGTTACAAAGCGAACCCTCTTCCACTGAGATACCACGACCGGTTTTTGTAAATGATGAAGTTTGTATGATGCGAATTTAAAAAAAACAAGCATTGTGTAGTTATCAGCAAATATAGGAAATAATAATTCTTCCGCAATTTCTTCAAATTTTGTTGCATATTTGAATGCATGAATTTTGCCAAAATATTACATCTTTAAAGTTGAAAATTCTCGTTTTATAACAGAAGTTGATACTTTTTACGACCATAAAAAGTAACATTATCAATCTCCACTTTTTGGTATTCAGACGCATGCGCGCGCGTAGAACATAAACATTGCAGTATGACGCCCAGTGAGAGAAAGCCTACGTTGGTTAGACCTAGAATTTTGACAGCTTCTGCGGGAGGGGAGGGGGTTACAATGAGATAAGACTCTGGCGCGAGCTAATATTTACCTGGGGGATCAGTATTGCTGTTGGATAAACAAGAGCTGGGCGAAACACACGAGAGACTGGCGAAGATTAAGTGCTAAATCCCAACCCGTGTGGATCATTTTAAAAACATCACTAAAGTAATGTTTGATAATCACTAAATTATAAGAAATGGCGATCAATCCCACAATTAAAAAGCCTTTGCTGTCATTCAAAATACACGTGATGTACATATAAAGGTCCGAGTCTGAATGAAGAAGCCTTTCAATTCCAGATGATCTTCAAAGTGCAGTTGAGAGCATATTAATGCATTAAAAAGTTATTTAAAAAATGAACACCGATTTCTATCATTTTATCGATAAGTGTTAAAACACACAAAGAAGTGGAACATGAGCTGTAGTCTCTCTTTAATTAAAATGTAACTTTCCGCACTGTAATCCTTGCAGGAATCATGTGCACAGGTTATAATATCGCCATAATGTCCTTTTTTTTTAAAAAATTCATATTCCTACCCCCTGTGACGTCATAAGATTTTGTAAAGTCAATGATTATATAAGATTTATACATGACAGGAACATAAATTTTGTTGGAATTTTTTTTTTCCAATAGTTATTGTAAAAACTCTTATTAACCATAAAACATTTCAAAAGTCTTAGTAATATATGAATAACCAATTATATGTTTCAAAATATTGAATCCAAGGGAAATAACTCTAGTTTCATTAAGTTATTTATGAAGTCCATTATGCGATAGATTTCCTTTATTTTTCACAAACATTTTGTATATTTTTTAAAGAAACAGTTTCATGAAATTGTTATGAATACAATTATATCGTTATAACCAGTTTTTGTGAAATTTTGATAATGCTTTTCAAGGAAAATTGCAATTTTTTTCACGTTGATAAGAAGTATATTGTGCTAATTGATAACAATTTTATTAATACCGCAACATACTTATTTTATCATTTCTTTTTGTTATGAAGATATATTATTTGAAGAATCAACATTGAACCTATAATTCTAGAGGTGTGGAATTACCTTAAGTTTGCTCTACCTATTATTGTTACATCAAAAACCGCATTTCAATCGTTAACGACTTTTGACAAAGGAGTTTTGTTTTCTTACGAGCCAATATTGCATCATAAAACTAAGCACGTTCATAGATAATACGATTAAACATTGAAAATCTCATTCTACATACAAGTATGACCGTTGTAAATTTTGACTTTTTAGATCCAAAATGCATCACTGGTTACCCTAATTTAAAAGTAGGATTTATTTTTTTCTTTTGAATTTCGTCGGATTTGACAAGGAAAAGAAAAAACCAGCAGGACAAACAACTTAAAAATCTATAATTACATCAATTTGATTAAAGTATGCTGCTCCTTACTCCATGTCTTGGACCCTGGATCCCTTTGTGTAATATTTGTCGGGAATTACAAAGCGTCCTCGCTCTATCACTGATCTGATCAATTCCTTTAACAGATCGATCTGTGCACTTGGGTAACAGTTAGGTGTACATTTTAAAGAATACAAGGACATTTTTTTTTCAACCGAAAGTTAACAATTTAAAAGAGAAATCTTAAGGTTTTTTTTAAAAAAATTCTTTGTTTTTCAGGAATGATCCCTAGACATACAATGTAATATATTTAAGTTTCATTATTGAAAGTTATGAACATGCATTGGTAAAATAAGCTAATTGATAGCATACAGTTATTTTATGTTTGATCAATCAACTGACCAGGATATTTTCCCCTTCGGTGCTGTGAACAGTTCAATGTGTTCTACTGCCCGAGGCCAGCGGCCGAGGACAATATAACACATTGAGTTGTTCCCAACACCGAGGGAAAAATGTCCTGGTCTATTGATTGATCAAGCATTAAATAACTATTTTGCTACATTGTGTACATGTATGTGTAAATGAATAGCGCTTTCATTTTGACAAAGGAAAGTTTAAGGTACGATTTTATAATGCATTTTAACAGTCGTTTGTTTAAATATTAAAAATTGTGGATTTAATTATATATTGATAATACATGTACATTGCATGAATAAAACTTGACAGAGAACCACCACTCTGGTTCTACGCACAAGTACTATGCAGTTGATATTAAAAAGATGCTGGAGTTTTTCATTGACATCTTTGGTGATCAGGTTTTCCAACAGTCTTTTGGAATTCCAACGGGCACGAATTGTGCTCCTTCGTTACATGTAGCTGACCTGTTTTTATATTCTTACGAGGCAAAATTTATTCAAAAGCTTCTACATGAGAAGAAAACATCTCTTACTGTTGCCATCAACTTGCCATTAGATATATCGACTACGTTTTATCTATTAACAATAATCATTTTCATTGATATGTCGATTCGATATATCCCAGTGAACTTGAAATAAAAGACACTAGAGAGTCTTCCATATATGCTTCGTATTTAAATATTTTATTGAACAGAAATGCTTACGACAAACTAACAACTAAACTTTGTGCCAAACGGGATGATTTCAGCTTCTCCGTCGTCAACTTCCCATATTTATGTAGCAATATTCCATTATCACATGCATATGATGTTTATGTATCTCAACTGATTCCATACACAAGAGCTTGTTCTGTGTATGATCAGTTCTTAAATCGAGACTGGCTACTGACAGATAAGTTGACATTACAAGGGTTTCAACAGTCTCATTTTGCGAATACCACATGGTCGTTATAACGATCTAGTTTGCCAATACAACCTGTCATGAGGTCAAATGCTGTTTGATATGTTTCATACTTATTGTTAGGCCGCTCTTTATACATTGATTTTGACTACGGATTCCTACATTTCATTAAGATATAGGACTCACGCCAGGTTAACAGGTGATGCTTACTCCTCTTAGGCACCTGATCCCACCTATGGAATATACAGGGACCCGTGTTTGCCGACATCTTAATTTCGCATTCCTTTTGGGATTTATGAGATCGATCACTATTCGTTATCTTCACTTTTTCATACAGTGGGTTTTCTGCATGTATCCTTAAAAAATAACTTGAAAATTGGAGGAATTAAAAATTTTACATACGCAGTATGCCATCAATGAACACAGTCAATGGCGCTTTGATTGAATTACATGCATATGCACTTTGCTTAATTAACCAGGTCGCCTTCCTTGAGCTGCCTCATTTGTTGACATTAGCACATTAGTGTATAAATTCGAAACGAATACCTCGCTTTTCGGAATACGTTACTGGTCGCTCCAAAATTCAGAATTCAAACTATTGACAGGTGATCAAGTAAATCATATTCTATTTCTTTCAATAGTTCAGACAGATAAATATACCGAAAAAAATGCCCAAAATACTACACATTTAATAAAACAACAGAATCTGTTGCATTAGGTAATTTTCCGGGACTAATTTGATACGGCAATTAAAATATTCTGATATCAAAAATTTGACTCCACTTTTTTGGCACACTGTTTTCCCCTGTAATAGCTCGAAAACTTCATTGTTATTTCGGATTTCAAACATTTCGGTTGAGCATCACTGAAGAGACATTATTTGTCGAAATGCGCATCTGTTGCATCAAAATTGGTACCTATAAGTTTTACATCAAAGTGATAATAAAGAGTATTATTTTTTCTTCATAACTTTAATCTCATAAAATAAATGTACCTTGAAAAATAAACGAAAACATTTTAAACAATACGGAGGGTTTAACGTCCAAGTTGTACACTACTCACATTTCTTGAATGCATTTTACCGAACTAAATCGAACTACTAATGTGAGAACTAGCTATTCATGTATGTCTTTCATTTGTCCCTCGGTTATGATTTTGAATGATCCCCAAGCTCACAGCCAATATCCAATAATTCTCTCGCTCTTTCTTTCATATCACGGATGAAACGCGTTCGCCTTAGATTCCAAATATTGGCACATTTTGTAAGAAAGTTTAAAATTTGGCTGATTGTTTTTTAAAATTATTATTTATTTTGATATTAGTATCATTATTTTGTTTCCTTAATATAGTTGCTTCCTTTCCAATGTCTACGGATTGAAAAAAAATCAACCCATTAATATTTCTTGGACATTTTAAGAGTTTTTATCGACGTCTTGAAATCACATCACCATAAGTGCAGTGAACATATTAAAAGTGAACAAGACCGATGTGTTCTCTCTCTAAAAGTTGTACAAGAAGAAATCTTTATAAAACTATTTTGTATACATATAATTCACATACATTGCTCATTTATAAACATTGCCATTCCTAAACAAACGGCTACACTGTATTAAATGAACTCACCTTTCGCCTGGAATTGTAAAAAAAAAATCTGTTAGATGCAATACAGCCTTATTGCTCAATATTTTCGTATCCAAGTATGCACGACAGGGGTGGATCTAGAAATTAAATGAGGTGTCCACATCCGATTTCATAGAACAGAGCGTGTACGCTAATGTAGAGCGTACCCTTATTCCGTGTGAGTTTTATAGTTGCCAACACAGGGTAATTGATTCGAGAATATTTTTACTGGAGCTATCATGCGTCATTATTTTGATGTTGTGAGTACTACGTAAAAAGTATCATTGGGTGAATATTCAAGCACAATGAGAGACTTTTAATAAACATTAATTATAAGAATTGTCCATTCTCAAATGTAAAAATTTCTCCGGCTAATAAAATTACTCCGAACAGACAATATATAGGTGATTGGGTCTAAATCAATGCATGCTGCATTTGAAAAAACTCCTCATCAATTTACTGACTATTCATGTCTATTTTTCATTTATAGAATAGAATGAGTGGTAATACTGTGGTGGAAGACCCGGGGATACCTTTAGTGAACAGAAGAAACGGGAAATACCACAAATACGTGGAGGAGGACATCCAAAGCACGAGTACTGGCACCACTGTCATGTCGTCCAAATTTGACAACATCAGTTACCGTCTGAGTAGAAGGAAAGTTTTACTTCGTTACAGGACAATCATTGTCAACTTTGAGTTCTCTTGCGCCCTTTTAGGAATCATATTCATGCTGGTGGAGACTGAGCTATTTTTCCAAGGCGTGATTACCAAGTCTTCAGTTGTGTCTATCGTTCTCAAGTCGTGTATTTCCGTGACAACGCTCTTTCTTTTGATCGGTGTTATTGCGTACCATATAACTGGAATACAGTTGTGTATGACGGACAATAGCTTAGAGGATTGGAGGTTAGCCGTTACCTTTCCGTGGACGTACTTAAAAATCTTACTTGAAATAGGTGTTTGTATCATACACCCTATTCCTGGGAACATTTCAGTTTCTGCAATTGATCCCAATGGAAAATCCATGGATGTTTCCATTGACGCCATCTTGTCGATTCTCATGCTAATGAGAGTGTATTTGCTAAGTAAATTCATGGTGGTTCATAGCAAACTATTAACAAGTACGGCCACACAAAGCTTAGGCGCTTTGAACAAGGTAAAAATAAATTCAACATTTGTATTCAAGGCACTAATGTCTTCAATGCCAGGAACGGTACTGGTAGTGATAATGCTTGCCATTTTGGTCGTAAATTCTTGGGCCATGCGCACATGCGAAGCATACTACCACCCAGACGCCAAAAATTCTAATTTCTTTAATGACATGTGGATGATTGCAATAACTTTCCTAACAGTGGGTTATGGAGACTTGTATCCCAATACTTACTGCGGGAGATTCGTTTCCGTAGCAACGGGTTTAATGGGCGTTGGAACAACGGCTCTTCTTGTCGCTGTTCTTGCGCAGAAATTGGAGCAATCACGCGCAGAAAAATACGTCCACAATTTTGTCACCAGGGCACAATTGGACAAAGAGAGAAAAATCGCCGCAGCTGACACGATCAAATACGTACTACAGTTATGGAGAATGAAGAAGAATAATGAGAATAATAGTCGAAAACGAATTCGATTACACGGGAAGTTGCTGCAGGCAATAGCTGCTATGAGGGAAGCGAAGAATGAGAAGGCTTCTATAGGGGAAACTGCGATTGGGTTTATTGAAATTGCAAAAAGTGTTAATGACATCGTGGATCTTTCAGAGTCGCTTCAGGAAACTCAATCTGAACTTCAAATAAAAATGTCAGATATGGACTCCACAATGAAGGAAATGCAGACTAAAATGGATGCCATTTACAGTGCAGTCGTGAAACGATGACCAAGTGATCAGTTAGTCACTTGACGAGCCGTTATTACTTATCGGGTGGTGGTGAAAATGTCTGTTTTTAAAGTAATGCTAACTTTACTAACAAACAAGAGTGATTTCCACGTGTATCGTTCATTAGTACATCTTTGCTGTCGCCGTTTATGCGCCGTAAGCTTCTAGGTGCTTAAATGGAACGTCAATATTCATTGCCATTTGAACTGAATTTTTTTCTTCTTCATTCTATAAGCCCTGATAATAGAATTTAAACAGAGATTTGATATGTATGTAATTTGGAATGTTTTCTCTTCATTTTTAAGCCATGTTAATAGAATTTGAACAGAGATTTGATGTAAGTAATTTGGATTTAGACATACTAGGGAAACCAATAGTGTGTTTATATGAGATATCAACGATGTTTTCTGTAAAGTTGCTTAAAAACAGGTTTGACCGCTTATTGTAAGACTGTTTAATGGACATATTGATTGCAAGATACATGTAAGTCTATTGTGAGTGTTAGTATATTAATTCGCGTAGTCCTCGGATATTGTTTCATAGTCCCATATTGGGCCCAAAATGTACGACTAAATGTAGAGACGAATAAACTGGTGATACAGAAAAAGACAAATCTTCTGGGGGGTTTTCTCTCCTTTTGAAAGTAGGAAATAACAAAATATTCCCTCAAAGCATCTTATTGTGTGAAACAAAGGATATTGAATCATGAATATTTTTCAGTATGCGATTGGCTTTTTATATATATATATATATATATATATATATATATATATATATGCATGAATTAATATGCGTCACATCAATATCAAATAGTAGCATGGCGTTCATTAAGATTATTCATATGTAGAGCTGTAGAGTTGGACAAAAACGTGTGTATTTCCATTTGATGAAACCACAGGGACAATTCCATAAGCAGTCCGAGGCAAAATGACACGAGTGTAAACTTCTCGCCAAAATACCAAACCGTTGTACATTTCTTACCATTATCGCCGTATATTACCAGTGCAGGGGCCCATAGTATAGGAACTCGTGTGCTATAATCTTACTTTGATGTCACAGGCTGTCAATAGAATAAGCTTATATAGTATACATTATTGCTGATTTTTATTATGAAATGTCGTACTCCCGATTCATGAAACACTGTCTTTTCTAATAAGTACATGCTACCTGGTATTTTATGCGCAATAGGCGATTGTTTTATTTATATTTGATGCCAATATAATGCACAAGTGGTTGGTTGGTTGTATATTGTTTACCGTCCCGCTCGAGAATTTTCACTCGTATGGAGATGTCACCTGCTGTGAAACGGGGCCCCGGTTTTTGCGGTCTCATCCGAAAGACCGTCCCATTTGGTCGCCTCTTACGATAAGCAAGGGGTATACTGAGAATTTATTCTAACCTAGATCCCCAAAGTGCTAATGCAGTGGCTGATCTAGACCTTACTTGCGGGGTGGGGGTTGAGGGCCGAAAGGGGGGGGGGGCATGGGAGGGGGTTAACCCCTTTTTTAAAAAGATAGATTGAAAATGGTTCATTTTAATGCATTTTCGACTGAAATTCTTGTTTCTTCTTCCTTTCATTTATAGTCACCACACCCTTTATAGAATTTAAACAAAAAGAATGAACTTGACTTGTTGATTCAAAATAAGACGGGTAGATCATTTGCCGTTCGGGTGTGGTAAAAAAAAAAGAGAAGAGAGGGGGGGCTCCGACCCTCCCCAACCCCCCTTAAATCCGCCACTGTAATACATGAGTGCAAAGGAAAATATCACTATTGCACATAATGAACGTTGTGCGACTAGCCTTATACATACGTTTTTATAACGAATCCCATCTACGTTTTGACCAATATTAAACATAGGAAATATCATTAATGTTTAGAAATTATTTTAGTCATTAAAGTTTGATACTGACTGTAGAAACTTTGGAGTATGAAATGGCCATGTAATATGTAGCCACTGTCTCTGAATATGGTGCAATATCTTTCAATTAGTACAAAGATACGTTAATAAGTCTGAAAGTTGAAACACTAACGTGTTGGTCGTTACATGAAATTTCTTGTGAAAGTAGTTTGGCTCTGACCCTACATCAGAACACTACTAAAATATTATCCAACATAAGAGACCCTAATATAGGGGGGACGGCGTATAGGATTCTCTGAGGTTTTTAAGATAAGTAGTCCTTTATATCACCTAAATTGATTATCTTTATCAAAAAAGATGCAGAGTATCCCATTAAGGTTCTAATGAGGCTTTCAAAGATGAGTTATATCCAATTTGGATGAGATATTTGAATTTCATGACCGTCAGCTGTTTGCCATGACATGGTATTTTGACGTGCAGTTTCTATAGGTCTCAAAACACAGAGGAATATGTTTTGCCACTTCATTGAATATACATCAGAATTAAACGTGATCAAATAGTCAGTGATCGATTGAAGAAACAAATCCCTGCTCTACGATCTGTCTGGAGGAAATGCATAAAAAGATAATCTTAGGATAAATGAAGACGTAATGGAGTTTCTAAGGAGACATTCCTCACACGAAAAGTCAAAGACCTTGTTAAAGGGGCATGGACACGATTTTGGTTAAAAAAAAATTAAGATATCTAAATTGATTGATCGATTGTATCTTGTTTTATTTCTCTTTTGAAAATTTTTCACTCATATGGAGACGTCACCAAGACCGGTGAAGGGCTTCATATTTAGGCCTTTGCTCGGCGCTTACGGCCTGATGCCGAGCGTTTGACTGATGAAACTGTCCCTACCTGTTTTAACGACTTAAGTCTGTCGCGGCGGGGATTCGAACCCCGGCCTTCCGCATGCAGGGCGAACGCTCTAGACCACGGCGGTGGAGTATTTAAATAATCGTATGTAAGTACTGGATATATGTAACACATAACAACAGACTCAAATTTCAAAAACTGACGAAAAGTTGAATTTGAGACATCTAAGCTTTATTTTCAAAAACAAGGCACGATCTCTGTTCATGTCAGTGACTGCTATCAACATGGCGGAAATGTCAATGGCTTCGGTTAAAAAAAAAAAAGCTTTTACAACGAAATTTTTTAGATTTTTATTTGTACACATACCTTACAATAAATTATCATTAACCTATGTCGAAATGTTGAATGTTTTTGACATACTTTGTAGAAATATTAATGTTCTTACCACCACACGCCAAGCGCCTCTGAAATTCGCATAAGTTCTATTCTGCATATAGATAAGCACTGTGTTTACAAACACGGGATTGTGAGTCGGATATGTGCATCCTTTGTAGAAATATTTTTAATGCACTTATGTATGAAAAATCTTTATTCTTATAACAAAAAAGGACAATCAAACTATCAAAAACCGTGCCCATGCCCCTTCAATATTTTTATCAAATGACCATGTTTTACAAATATACATGAGGGTATGAACTGCAACGCTTCAAGCTTGGGTATACTTCATATGAAGTTTATTTTTTACCTTTACATTCTACTTTCATCTAATTTTTCTCGGGTTCCCAGCTGTTAAAGTAGATGTACTATATTTATCAAGATTCATACTCGCATTGTCCACAACTGCAACGCATTCACGAGGAAATGGCTATCATTACAACTTATTAAGAGACATTGGAAATGTAAATATTTTGTTTTGAACAGGTTCAGATACGAAGATCATGTAACAGCCCATAACTTGTAATTGGTGTAGGGGTTAAATATTTTCTTTCCGAATGATCGAGTAACTCTTTCTTTACAAACATGACTTTACCTTTTATACCCGTAGAATATTAGAAAAAAATGCACGATTGCATAGGAAATACCACGAGATACCTGTACTATGTTCTTCCGAAATTAACCCACATTATTTCAATATAAAACACATATGTTTTCTTTTTATTCCCGATTCTTATCGTCGCTAATGCTTATTATTATGGTACAAGTCTCGATGTGGACGCACTTGCCAGACAAAGGTGAAAAAGGTCACAGATCGGCAACGAAATATGTGTCATTCAGGTCGTTATTTGATTAACAGTTACACTGGTCAGGTATACACCATAAGACACCCATATAATTATATTATATGTATATATGTAACACCAATATATTTACATATGTGATGCCCATATAATCATTATACATTGACATTATTTCTTTATTATGCAAATCATGTGTAAATGTATGCTGATTTTTTTTTCTTAGATACCACTCAATTATACAATGTAGCTAACATACAAAGTCAAATGTCATGAGAGAGAGAGAGAGAGAGAGAGAGAGAGAGAGAGAGTTTAATATAAAACTCAATTAGTCCTCTTTTTAACACATTGATGAATCTTTCTTAAATACAGTGTAATTTTGAGCAGTACAAAATATGATCTAGCAGTTCAGTTTAGAATTAATAGCAACAGCAATTGAATATCACTTGCATTCATTTATTACATTTTTGGTTCAATTATAAATACTCTCATAGCACAGTTACACTAACAGCTAACAATCACAATGCAAAAAATAGTCAAAGCTAATAACCCACTTGTAACCTTTTTAACGGAAATAATGTGAAGTTTTGATGAAAATCACCTATATTAATAAATGCAGTTGGGTTGAATAACTAGTGGTGTCAAACATGGATTGATTCAATATTGAGATGCACGTTGTACTTAACGATTCTTGAAATTATCTTTCTCTTATTTAAAAAACAAATTGTTATGTAATTATTCCGATTTCCTTGAATTGCCAACAGACATGTTCGTTTTGCCAAAAACAAAAACAAATTGACTAATAATAAGGAAACATTATTTCATCTGACCTGCATCATTCAACATTTCATAGAATTAAGGGGGGGGGGGGGGGCTACTGTTACCGTATAACACTTCACAACATACTAATAGGACCAACCCCGTACTGCACCGCCACCATGTAGATTCAAAATACAAACAATGCACGTTAACAGAGCAATCATCTCGGTCATAAAGTGTCTGCAGAGGGAGGTTCGATAAGATCATTCTGCTGCTCATCAAATTCAAATAAATGACGAACACATATACAATCTCCCATGAAACAATGACGTATTCGAATTTTCCTTCTGAAAAGGCGCATTTCTTCTTATGATGCAGAATCAAAGTTTTGTCTGCTGCACTTAATAAAATGATAATATTGTCTACCGGGTATATGTGTGAAAAGAGAGATGGGTGTTTTAATATAAGATATGTATTGCACGTAGTACACAAACTGATTTTTCATACATCGATTACAAAAAATATCAATATACATGTACAATAGGAATTTTAGATGTGTATTGGAATGAGCACATATACAATCTCGCATGAAAAATAGCATTACATTTAAAACATGATTCACTTGTTCCGTTCAACATATAGTTTACGAAAATGGGGGCAAATACTACTTTGTTTTTCCAACATGGTTCATGTTAGACGCGCTCAGTCATTGACCAATATTTACGTAGCGATAGGGAGACAGAGGAATTTTACTTCAACGAGACCTAACAAGACTTCTATATTACGGTGTACCGAATACGCAGTTTTCGAGATATCAGCTCTTCAATGATGGAGGTACATTCAGTATTCTATTAAACGCTTGAATGGGTACAGGGTTGTGCAGACATTATAGACTGGTTATGTGGATGACAATGAATGTTATGAATACATGTACGTGTATTGTGTTTATAATGGCTGGCGGTATACATAAAACTGATCATATGAAGAAGACATTGTTTGAATTAGGCCGTTCATTGAAATATGTAATGATTATTCATTTCTTCTTCGACACGATTGATACTTTTAACAAAGAAAGACATTTATTTGATCAATATTTATTGCTCAATGCGGGTGTGACCGGTCAACAGGGGATACTTACTCCTCCTAGGCATCTGACCCCACCTCTGGTATAGCCAGAGGTCTGTATTTGCCCAACTCTCTATTTGTATTGCTTATAGGAGTTATGAGATTGATCGCTGTTCGTTATCTTCACCTTTCATATTGAATTTCAAGTTTCGTTTGAGCTATTCTATTCTTAAATACCCATAAACATGCCAAAGTTCAATTTCATTTCAGTTCGAGTGTTTGCATAGAAACTGGTAATCATCCTTTCAGCAAATAAGCATTTGTACTTATCACATGTGGATGAAAATATATTTTGCATCTCACCGTACGAAAGAGTTCAACAAAGGGAAACAACTACATGGCAACTCGGAAATTGCGTATTTAAGTACGTCAGATCACTAATAATGCTCGGAAAAACAATTACTTTGAACAAGTCATAAATGACATTTAACTCGGAAAAACAATTGCTTTGAACAAGTCATAGATGACATTGAACACTCATCATTTTATGCATTGTGATCTTCTTCACACCAACGTTATATGTAAAGGGACTGAAAATAACCGGTATGCTTCTTTGAAGATCTCGTTATCGTACAGATAAAATGACGTCATCAGTACAAAAACTGTTTTCTGTACATGTCACCTACACACACAAGCGATTGACCTTTGATATGAGATCGTCCTATGCAGCGTCGAATCACATACGCACCATTGTTGCACACGGCAAAATTAATGTGTGTGTTTAGACACTGGAGTTTCTCACCATTTAGACAAGGCTTACAGCGTCCAGCCACAACACAATTATGTCCCAAGAAACATCCTGCGAAAGAAAACATTAAGAAATGGTCAGATTGGTTTATTTACAAATAATTACAGAATAGCATATAGTTGCGAGAGAACCCTTTTGAAGGGCGATGAAAATTCGAACTTAGTCTCAAAACATAATGTGTTACAAAGTTGTCGTATTTTTTAAGGATTTTAACTTTTTAAAAGTTTTCAATCACGGATGGATATCTGCTGTTACAAAGGACCTGGTATTCAATAGTTCCTGATTTTGGTCACATGTAATAGAATGCATTACATATAAACATAAATCCTTCATACTGAAGTACTCTATTTTCTATAAACTTTGATTTCCTTGAATGTCAATCTGTTTTGTACCACTAAGAAATCATTAGTTGGAATATTCCTTTACTGTAATAACTCAAATAGTCATAAGAATTCACGCATCAATAAGAAAAGTAGAAACATACCAGGCATTTTTCGATTATCCCTGATAAATTCTTGCTGTAAATGTGGTATGCGATTTTCATGCACAATTCCTCGCACCATTGATGGCATAATCATCTGCTGATTTGGCATATTTTGCATTGGTGATCTTGAGTGACCCATCAACTTTCGCTGTAACACAAGCTCACTCTGCCAAGGCCAGTCATTTTTAAAGTCACAAAAAAATTTAATGGAGACTTCGGTCTTTTTGATTGATGGACAATTTTCACCAAGCGGTAGATTCCACATTTCGTAGACGTTTTCACCATAATGTCTTCCATATAATTTTGGTGTCCGTGATGTCACTCTTATGACGCCATTGCAGGGTCTGTACTCCGAACTTCCAGGTGCGTTGTTTTTGCAGTATGCTTTACAAATCCTGCCGCATGAATCGCGAGCAGACAGCATAACTTCTGATACACCATTGTCAGGATTTTTAACAGCTATATATGCCATTGAATTGGACATTGCTAACCTTGTATCCATAAGTGCAAATTCAGCATATATACCTTTATAATTTAGACCACGTGACTGAATTGTAACACGACCCGCATTTCTGTCTGTCTCATCCCTGCATCGCGAATATTTTGCTAAGCGATCGGTTTTAAGTACATCTTCCATTCCATACGTTTTGGGTGCGTAGATATCACCGCGTCGGTACAGGTTTCCATTAAAGACAGGGTAAGACTTGTACATTTTCTTCTCGGGTGGACGTACACATATGATTTCCACGGGAATGTACACCCACTGTCTAATATCTTGAGTTCCGTCGCAACTGAAGCGGTTCTGAACAGCATTGTCTGTTGCTGTTGTGTTGCACTCTTCGTCGTCGGAATTGCTCTGTCTAGAAAGGCTTGCTATAGTTTTCGATATGCATCTCGGAGGATTGCTTTTTGTATCACATCGTAAGTACGGTGATCCGCAATGCGGCATTTGTTTGGTACAAGTAGGTTTTGGTTTGTAACTAACCAAAGATGCAAGGCCATGAGAATAGCCGTCAATATTCCTCAATGTGGCGAATCCTGTAAGTCTCAACGGATGATGCACCGGTTCGCCGTAATCCTTGGGGTAATCTTTTGCAGGGTCAATTCCAAAACTAGCTTGTCTCTCTCTGAACTTTTCCCAAATATAATCCACGTAAGCATGGAGACTGAAAAACACGGGATCTTGAGAGGAAGTTTCTAGCTCAGCAATCTGTCCGTTTCCTCCCCCTATCCAGTTGTGAATCCCGCCATGTTGATCCTCTAGATTATCCTCCTCCTCCGCGTTCGGTGCAATGATTTCAGCGTTCCTTGTTTTATTCAGAATTCTTTGTATTCCCTCGGTTGTCCATAATTCCCCGTCGTCGCCGTAGTTACGAACAAGTGGCCCGGATGGAGTTGACCAGTTTGCATAAGGTCCTGATGTCACCACACCATTTCCGTTTCCGAAGAATTTTTCGCAGAACAATACAGATTGCGTTGAGTCTCTCAATGGTTCATCAAAATCACCGGCAAAATATGGGATCGTGACACCCGGTACTATCTGTCTTAGCGCGTTTTCAAACCTGAAATGAGTACCAAATTGTTACATGTGTTGTAGGTGTAAATGTACATTGAAAACATTGACATGTAATTGTCTTTCGATAAGTACTTCTGAATCATTTCAATATGTCTCTACATGTAAAATACACATTGTGTTACACTCAGTAACTGCATCGCGAAACACCGAAAATCTTATGTTAACATTTGTACCAGCATAATTTGTAACTAACCCCCTACCGCCCGGCAGAAAACATCAATCCTTTTCCAGTTCTTGCTCTAAAGTTGCATGCGTAATAAACTTAAAATAGAGTCGGATATCGCACTGGATTCTACTTCGAGAATTTGTGCACTAGTCACTTAATCAGTTGCTACTTTAGTTGCTTGTGGCCTCCGAGGAGTTGGGCTTCAAGAAACCATCTCCAATATTAGGATGAAATAGCACCGACACGTTAGGTAACCACTTTTTGGGCTCTTTAAACTATCTATCTATCTATTAGTATATCAAATATTATATATGTTTTCAGTATAATGCGTTTTCCAAATAATGGCGCAGGTCAACTTTGACATAAGTTTGATGTCTAACATCTGCCAAACAAAAGATTTACATATAGAAAACAGACCGAAATCCTGGCATTGGTAACCAAAACTGCACAGAGTGCAGAACCTCCCAATATTTTTTATGTTTTGTGTCCTGACGGTACTTAACAGAATTGAGCTCTGACAGAAAGGAACATAGAATATTTTGATATATTCTGTCATAGAAAATATGTACTTGGATAAATTATTCAACAAAAAACAAATTTTACGCACACTATGAGGTAAATTCTATGCCAACCCATGAAGTTTGGTCCTTCATGTGCAGAATTTATAATGGCGCCTTCATGGAGAGCCGCTATGACGTCATATCTGTTGGATTTACCTAGCTGAAAAAAAAAATCAATTATATTACCTTAATCATTTTTGCTTTTGAAAGAACAATTTCGGAAAATACAGAGAAGCTTGGTGTCTGTCCGATGGTTTCCATCATAGTCACAGACAATATACCAGCCAATTTGTTCATGAAATTGATTATATTATATGAATCCTCATTTTATTAATACAATTGATTATACTGTCTATATCGTCATGAAGTAGTTAGAAAACTTTCATTACTGTTGCTGTAATTCAGTTTCTACCTATCTAATGTATCATATTTTGCTTTAAGCACTTTAACTTCTTTGGTCACCAATACTTAAACAAATAAGGCATGGAATATTGGGATGAGGAGTAGATATTTGGCATAATTACCCGAAGTCGTTTTAACATATTGACGGCATGGTGGTAAGCGTGCCTCTCCTTTTCCGTCATCATTCGGTACTCCTTCCTCCATCTGTGCTCAGAATTAGGATGAAAAACATCTATCCCGTCCCCAAAAAACACCTGTGGAGGGGGGAGAAAACTTTCAATGAAATGTGTCTCCTCCGCAGTCATATTGCTACCCTGATTCAACATGGCTCGGTTGCATGCTGCTCTTTGCATACATTTCCAGTAAATTTTGGCGCCAATGCTGCGTTGTACATCCGTCTTTCTGTAGTAACTATTAAAACAGTCCTCCACATCGCCGGGCGTCGTCATTTCTTCAATCATTGAATATCCCAAGCGAAATGCCAGAATTCCAGAAAATAATATTAAAACATACATTTTTATGTTTTACGATTACTAGAGGTTGATTTTTGCTTCTAGATCAATGTCAAGATGACATCATGAAATTTGCTGTTCGCGTTTCATATCACGTTATAACGTCTAAATAAAACCATGTCTAGTATTAAGGGACATGGTATACAAATTATATATACTGTCACAGATATTCTTTACAGCACGTTTTCGAAAGACAGAAATCAGCATTCATAAATCAGCCATTGATCAGAAAGAATATTCTGCCGGTAAGCCTTCCGAATTTCTCCCGAGTTTGACCCATATATGATGGGCGACAGGTTTAGATCCATTTTACAACCCCCTGTCATAATGAATAACTCAATCGGCCAGGGACAGTTTTTAACGTAGAATCCATCATAGAAATCATATCTAACCTCGATTTCACAATACATGTAGTAATGTTTTATCAAATGGACTTTATTCTCTGAACACTTCGTTTCATAAGAAAACGGTTTTTTTTTTGTTTTAAATTACGCCCAAATTTCATTGTAATCCGAAGTCAAACATTATCATGAAATAAATTCCAAGCCATGATAACATGTGTTTAAAAAATAAAATATTTCCAGAATAAAGCAAAATCATGTCCGGTACTTCAAGAACAAAAAATGTCCAGTAATCAAAATAATTGTTACGTTTCTGGATACATGTTTTCAGAAACTACTCAAGGAAATTTATTTACGATATCATCATGTAAGAATGTTTGTCCATGTAGTATGTCAAAAAGCAAATAATTACAAGCCTTGATTTTGTTTTTACAGTGCACAACGCATTAAAGCTTTGATGTGGCTAGACGATAATAGCCCGTGGCCTTATTTTATGATATGTCTTCAAATGTCATTAATTTAGTGCGAGGAGCTGTCCCACTTGGCATACTTTTCCTAGGTAAATCATATTGGTTTTCTAAACCCTTTTTAAAGGTTTGATTTTACTTCTTTTAAAAAAAATTTCTTCGTATACCTATCTTTTTATGTGATACTCTTGTTTGTTTTCATATTACAAATGATGGGAAAACTTAAAGAATACAATGTTTATATATATATATATATATATATATATATATATATATATATATATATATATAATTTTAAAACTGTTTTAAATGTAACGCCTGAGGATTATGAAATAAAAGCGCTTGCGTTAAAATTTTAACTTTGTGTACTGTTTATTTTATTTCCTTTAATATATACATATATATATTTATATAATATTCCATAAACGAGTCAACTTTATGGCCGTCAATAAAAACTTGAAACTCGCCTCATCTGTGCTGTGGATTATGATCAATATTATATGTATATATTGTTATATCTCCCTTTTGAATCCACACCTGTCTGCATTTGCGTGGGAGGCTTGCATACAGTTTCCGAACGTAAAATAATGGAGTGTCAAATCCGGCACACAGCAATTCAGCCTTCATATCTTCAAAGTTAAGCACCAAATAGTCTAGTTTTTACTATCCGCCCGTCACCATACGGGACGTGTGGCCATCCGTCAGTCTACCTACATTGTAGCTGGCTGTCCGAGATCATGTTTTCCGGACTTTTTCCCGTACAACATTGAAAGTTTATAACTAATTCTCTCTTAAGAAGCGTAAGAATGAGTTTGCTTTTCAATTGGATTGGCGCACCGTGACCTACTTTATGGTTAAAAGTAGGTCAAACAGTTTTCCGGACTTTTTTTTATTTATTACGGATATAGATATAGCCCTGAAATTTACTCACAAGCTTCCTCTCAGAGGAATACAAATTCAATTTGCATTTCAGCTGCATGTCAGTCCAAGATCACCTTTTCCGGACTTTCTTTCGTAAGGGATGCATGTACAGCGTTATGGCTAAATGTAGGTCAAACAGTTTTTCGAACTTTTTTGTAACGAATACAGATAATGCCCTGGAATTTAGTCACACGGTTCCTCTCGGACGAATATAAGTTCACTTTGCATTTCAGCTGTATTGGTGCACTTTAGGACTAAAATAGGTCAAGCATTTCTTAAGATTTTTTTGCGTTATGTTTACAGGTATTGCACTGAAATTTTGTCACAATCTCTCTCTCAGAGAAATACATAATCAGTGCACATGTCAACTTGATTGGTGCACCATGACTTACGCTAAGACTAAAAGTAGGTCAAATTCTTTCCTGGACATTTTCACACTATGGATGCAGATATTACAACCTCCCTCTCAGTGAAATAGATAATTAGTTCACATCTTAGATAGATTCGTGCGCCATGACATGCTTTAAATTCCGATTGTGTGTGGTATCAATAGTGCATTATACATGTATGCTTACAGATTGACTGTCACTTAGCGTATGTTCTACCGTTTGCAATACTCATGTTTTGTTTCTCATGATAAGCCAAATGTTTTCTATTGGACGTAAGTCTGGAGACTGTGCAGGCCAGGAAAGCTGAGGAAATTCATTTTGCCTTTTCCATTTTATACTAACCCTGACCAATGACAAGGTTCATTGTCATCCTGGAATAAGAAAGGTTCTCTGCCAAAATGTTTCGTCACAATTTGCCATACATTGTTGTCCAGTATTTCTATGTACTTATTTCCATTTAGCATACACCGTACCAACAACATGATATGTAAAACACCCCCAAACCATAATTGAACAGTGAATAAAATATGTATAAAAAGGGTGATATTTTTGTTCTCATTCTTGGGGAAAGTGAGACACAGATGCAGGTCATTCTTCAGTTAAAATTACCATTTGAATCTGCGTCTGTAATAATTAAAGTGATTCAAAATCTAAAATTGAATAAGAATATGTATATGAAACCGTTTTAGCTAGGGTGCCTTTGCATTGTGACCTTCGCATGGCGCTTAGAGGCCAGGAAAATCAATTTGTATGGTGCAATCTATAAATAGAAGCCACGTCATTAAGCTGTACACGAGTCAGGAGGGTTTTCCACTTCTGTTTTGGCTGCTGTTCCGACTCAGTAAAATGTTTGTCCGACGCAGCAAAAATGTGTGCAACACAGTAAAAAACTAGTTCTAATTGTAACGGGGACCGTTACATATGTTCCCCAAACCTCCCCCAAATAAAATGTGATGTCCTTGTGAATCTATAGCAAAAAATCATTTTATTTTAGCCTTTAATTACATGTAGTACGTTTAATATGGTAATTTCAGTACCAAGAAATGAAAGAAAGAGTTGCACGTGCGTACACGCGCACGCGTGTATGATTCCGAATTTTTGTTGATGTCATTCAATAGGCATTTGTATCATATACCCACAGCATGAATTTCATAACGTTTCCACCAAATATAAGGAAGTTATAGCGAATTTAAAATCGTCCAATCAGAATTCAGCACACGTGCATGCACGTGCTGAGCAGTAATTCTAACCACAGCAATTTGTAAGGAGTACCAAAACACATCTAAAACCCTAATATCAATAGAATTTGATGAAAAACAAAAACGTTATCGTCCTTTAAAAATCGAACATTTGAAAAACGTCGCACGCGCATGCGCGTGTGCGTTGGCATTTTTTGTTACACCAATATATAGATACACATATTGTCTACGTATGCTGTGAATATCATCTCATTCGCTTCATCAATAAGATAGTTACAAACGTTTTAGTACTATCCAATCAAAATGAAGCGCACGTGCATGCGCGTGCAAATTGGTAATTTTGACCATGCAAATCAGTTAAGGGTCTCAATATCTACCTATGATATGAATATCAAGCCATTTCAATGAACAACAAAAAAGTTAGACTGATTCCAAAGTTAGTGTACAAATTTTGTAATGCACGCGCATGCGTGCACGTGCAGACAAAATTACTAATCATTTTTCATATCTACAAATGATATACTACCATCCTATTTAGGTTTCATATCGATCCCCTTAATATTCTGATTTTCCAATTTTTGTACCAAAATTGCAGTGCACGTGCGCGCGCGTGCATGCATGTGGAGACAAAATGACTATCACCATGCACATCTACAAACGCTATACTATCAAATTTGATTTCGTGATTTAGTTTCAAAAATGAGACTAAAAATTATAGTCTTGGGGCAAGGAAAAGATAAAAGGTACAACATTATATTATATTATATTATGGAAGACAATACCCCGGTTTCAAGTATTCAAAACACCGCG
Source organism: Ostrea edulis (assembly GCF_947568905.1). Lineage (NCBI taxonomy): Eukaryota > Metazoa > Mollusca > Bivalvia > Ostreida > Ostreidae > Ostrea > Ostrea edulis. The sequence goes on along the minus strand of NC_079164.1, from coordinate 72,111,704 downwards.
TGGATTTTACGAGGGCTGTATGCTGAAATACATATGTTTAGAACAAGTGTTAGATAAACATTGCCATTGTGTCAAGCATGAATGTGAAATGGTTTGCGGTCCACAGCACGCTACATACAACGAAAAGTAATCGTGTTTTCAATTTCTTTGTACTTCAAACAAACAATTGACAATGACATGCATATGCTACATGTATTTCCGAACGTACAAATGATGAAGAAGGGGGAGGGGCATGGATGTACTGTCGTTGTTCCCTGTCCCCACATTTTGTTTTCGCTGAACGATCTTTTCATATAAAAAAGATGCATTTAGTTTTTTGGTGAGATGCCTCTTCATTATTTCTAACAGCGGTTTGAACATTACCGTTTGAAAATTACTTTTGTAACTTTTCAGTGCCTAGTTTGGGATTCTTATTTAGCTACATTTACATGTTGTAAATCTTGCATATTTATTGCGAGTCACTTCTGTTACGTTTTTTTTTTTTTTTCATATTAGAACTCCTACACAAGCTTCGAATCTTATGGTTTTTTGCTAAGGTTATTAGCATTTTCATATAAAGAACTGTTTTTTAAAATTAAAACAATAGCAATGTGTATTATGTCTTATTCAGACAAACGGATGAGTCTCCTTTGCAATATGAATATGAGCTTTTACACAAGAAGTGTAATACACACAAGTTGATGAGTACAACGTTTAATGTACCTATGTACAAAGTCTTGGGTTTTGTTTTTTTTTGTTTTTTTTGTTTTTTTGTTTTTTTTTTAGATTTACGTATAATAAACAATCACTACAATTGCTAAATGTAAATCCATGCTTATATGTTAGTCTAATTCATCATCATATTTGAATTAGTATATATCCTCTTGCACTAACTTTCATGTTAAAAATGAGCTATCTCCACTCTTGTTGATGACACAGTATTCAGTTTCAAAGTAATATTGCACATGTATGATGAACAACTTTTCTAAATAACTTCCTAAATTTTGTTTTCAGTTATTCATGTATTTATCGGACTTATTTGGATTCAGATTCTCTCCAACCTGATTTTGAATTGAAAATAACTTCTTTATTGATTACAAAAAATAATTCCACTTTCATGGTTTGATTGCTATTTACAGATAATTATGCACTGGATTCTGTAGTACAAGTCATAAAGATGCATGTTTATGTGTGTATTTAAATGATTTCAGGTAAGGTAATGAAATGGATGTAAAGCGTTTCATAATCCTGCATTATTGGTGTGTTTTGACATGTGGCATTTGTTAGTGTATGTGGTTTTGTGTAATTTTCTTTTTTGTCCAGTTTGTTTGTTCCTTTCTATTATAAGTGACTTACATATTTGTATCAAACTATTTATTTGTTTCATTTCAGTTGTATTCTAAAAATATTTCATACACTATTTAACTGGAACACAACAGTAAGTTAGTTGCGAAATAACAATTGAACACTTTATACCGAAAACTACCATTACAACTGTTTTCACATTTTCTACCAAAAATGTTCTTCTCTATAACATCACATCTGTAAGAGAAAAAATGCATAGTCATGTAGAAAGCATTTAATTATCCAGGGACCGGAGCAGAGCGGATCAGAAACCCTTGCCTTGGGAAGATGGGTGGGAGCTAAACAGGGTATAAAGTGTTCAATACATTTGTCAAATATTTGAATAACATAGCCTTAAATGCTATTGATTGATTGTATCTTGTTTAACGTTCTTCTCAATAATTTTTTATTCATATGGAGACGTCACCAAGACCGGTGAAGGGCTTCAAATTTAGGCCTATGCTCGGCGCTTACGGCCATTGAGCAGTGAGGGTTCTTTAGAGTGCCACACCTACTGTGACACGGGACATCCGTTTTAAAGGCCATCTCCGAGGACCCGTGACATTCACACCTGATGCCGAGAGTTTGGTGATGGAACTGTCTTTACCTGTTTAACGAACTAGGTCTGTCGCGGCCGGGATTCGAACCCCGACCGCCCGCATACAGAGCGAACACTTTACCTCTGGACCACCGCAGCGGTGGTAATGCTATTGATACTAAATTCTGATTATAGGTATTTAATAAGAACAGGTGTCCTTTACCAAAATTGTTAATTTCATGATCCAAGGACAGGGTTTTAGTTTAGTGTGGGATCAAAATTATCATAGTGACCATTGTTTTAACAACATCATATAAAATTTATATTTCAACGTGTTGAAAAGTTTCAGGACATTGCTTCCAATCCATATTTGTTATTTTCTTACAGAAAATGTACTACTTAGTTATGCGAAAATAAAGAATAATGCATAAACCTTTTTTTAAAGTTGTTCCTGCTCATTAACATTACATACAGAATTCATGAAGTCAGCTTAGCGCTTTTCAGTACTTTGATTTTTTGTGTGTGCAGATTATCTTGTGTACTGCATACGTTGTACAGTTCGCCTGGATACTGGTACAGGTATGCGAGTATTAAATTCGCCTGTTATATCCTTCAGTGTGGCTCTACGAGACGTCTTAACCATCTTGGAAAGCGTGTTTTCTGATCACTTTGTCACAATTTTTTCATTCGCTTTGAATTAAGTGCATGTCTATGAGAAAACCATGCACAAATGAAAAAAATGTTACTCATGACACATTAAGAAATAGGGACATTCTAAACTTATTTTAAAAGAATCTATGGTGAAAGTATCACAAGTTGATTCACAACTGTATTCAGGAAATCCCCAATCTATTTTTAGCCCTCTGTCAAAGGATAATTTTGATCGAAAATTAGCACTTTTATGGACAGGGCCGTAAGTAGGGTTCTAAATCAGGGGAGGCAGGGGATTGGGGGCCGCCGATTGACTTTACGACTGAAAATGACACTTTTTAAATCCCAATTTATCATGTTTGTGTTTCATTTGTACTATGTAAAGAATCGTAATATGGTGTCAAAGACAAAGGTGCTTGTCTTCATTTTAAACATATATCCTATAATATAACATTTATATAATTTTATTTTCTTTTTTGCCAAAAAATCAGACGAGGCAGTTGCCTCGTCTGCCTCATCGGCAGTTACGGCCCTGATGGACTCCCGAAATCAAATAGAAACCCATTGAAACGGCATATCTCTGTTTTCTGTGAAGAATACTCACATAGGACTATCCATAAACCCGATACTTTTTGTTTACAAGATTTTATATATACGAGAAATCTTGGAGAATTTCTCATTAAAGTTTACTTGACATTTTACATGCCTATAAAACCTTCGGTGGTGTGTCTGATAGAACGCATATAATTTAGTTTACAGTATTCAATTTGATTGGACATCATATTTTTCACAAAGTCATGAAAGGAATTTTATGGATTTACAAAAATAAACTAGGAATACACTTTTGAAATTCAAATAAAATCTGTTATTGAATTATCTCCCTTTCAGAAAAAGAGCACGCTGGTTTAAAAAAAACTTTGCTTACATTGGAGGGAAAATGACATCTATGTCGTCTGGTACATGTGATTTCGCACACATTTCGTCATCTCAGATAACTAAATGCGAACTACAGAGGTATAGATTTATCAGAAAGCCATCTAATACTGAACAGAGCAGGTATAAATACCATAACCATTTCACAATTCGAGGAGCAAATTTGCAAGGAACACCGAGATACTTTAGGTCTCTATTGGAAGAGAAGTAAACGATCTTGTGTACACCCTTTCCATGGAAGTTCAAAAACAAAGCCAAACAGAGGCATTACGGCTGTTATGAGTAGAGAGATATGGCTGCGTCTGCAACTGTCAGTTCCAATAGGCGAAGGTATGTTTATTAGAATTTATTTTAGGACCAGTTTTATTGACCTAAAGGAAATGAATAAACAAAAACAAATTTCACATGAGTTTGTTGAATAAACTGATAAATGCAATGAAAATTGACAAGTGACCTTTTTTTAAGTTATGAAGATTGCATTAAGTTAAGTAGACTACTTATTAAAAATATGTGAAAGTGCAATAAGTGTAAGGTAATTTGCATCTCAACTCAATCCCTATGGTTCTCTGTGAATCAACAATGGCTGATGTGTATTGAAAACAAACCCAGACCTTCTAACTCTAGCAAATTTGTGATGTCTACAATGCTGGTTACATTTATTGTAAATTCTATCTAAATTAATCTCTGTCATAGATGTAAATTTATGTAAAGGATTCACAGTTTTAACCAGATTTTAGATATTATTACCCATTTAATATTTAAGGTGAATTTTTGAAAATGCAATTATTAGCTTCCATGGGCATGATGGATGGGTGGGTGGGGGGTGTCGGGGCATCATAAGATGACAATGTATATCACAAAGAAGTATTTATGACTGATTTGGCGAAAATAAAATATATGTGTGCTTCCTATTTCACTCCCCAAAAAATTAGATAGGGTTGGTAGGTAAAACATTTAATACATTTTTTTTTTTGAAATCTTAGTTTTTGATATGCTTATATTTAGGGTAGGCAGCAAAAAGGTAAGTAGGGTCGAGAAACAGGAGACACATATATTTTATCTTGGCCTGACTGAATTGTTTTTTATTATGGATATGACAAACATTCTTATACAAGTATAGACCTGTAATCAATTTCTTCCTAAAATTTTTAACAATTGGAATAAATGTACTTTAAAACTTGAAATTTTCAACTTTATTTGGAGTACTGTGAAATAGCGTTGCCAATGGTAACCAAATAAGGCACTGTACAACGTGTCGATTACCAGATTGTGACAAAATTCTCAAAAAAGTCTTAAAATACATTGAAATGAATAATTATGACAAAAGAAAGTGAAACTGAAAACCTAACATGAATAGCTTTCTGCATGGTTTTCTCGTAGACATGCACTTAAGTTTTCTGTGTCCTCGCATATTCGACAGAGTTTCAAAAGTTTAGAAATTGTAGACTTACTTATTTTCACATGACTCGCCCGATGGTCGCTCTCAGTAAGATGATTTTTGTAGTGTCACTTGATAATTCCTTGCCGTGCTCTGCCATTTTCTGGATTAGTACCGATATTTATATGTCTATGTTTATATGTTCTTGGAATACGTCTATAGTAGAAGGACTTGTGGATAAATCGCGATAACTCTACATGAGCCTATTTCTACCAAGCCATGGTATAATTTCTTTCGTTGGCTTTTTACTGTAAATTTCAGCTATTACCGGTGTGACTATGGTTATGGTTATACATATCCTCGTCCAAAATCCAAAGTTCAAATTTATGCTAGAATATACTGAATGGAAATATATTTGATAGATTTGCATCACAATTAAACCCACCACAGGATAAAATTACCGTACATGCAGCAGAGCTCAGCAAAGAGGTATATGTATAAGTTGATTGCTTCAATATGATGGAGACAGGTGTTAGTACAATCACCTTAAATAGAAATGGTCAGAAAAGTCATTTTCAATTATTTTGGAAGTGACGCCGCAAAGTCAATGGAACTGAAACAAGACCGACAGCGCTCTCCTCCACAGTTAAGTACCTGGCCATTAGATCGTGCAATCTCTCTCTCTTTCTCTCTCTCTCTCTGTACCCTTAAAAAAATAATGTTGGCGATTTATGATTTTCTCTACCTTATTGTTTTGTGTAGTAGGGTTCATGTAACAGTCGATTTCTTACCTACTGGACAAAAGTGAAGACTGACTGCAGAATGCAAGGTGAAGATAACGAACAGTGATCAATCTCATAACTCCTACAAGCAATACAAAATAGATAGTTGGGCAAACAATTGTTGATTATGAGAAAAATATCATTCAAAATTATAAATCGCGAATATCAATTTTGTTAGGAAAATACAAGGGGTTTACATGATCAGGATGGTCAGGTGCATGTGACCTTCCCCGCAAATGGAACACAATTTCTAAGTATCAATTCCTGCCTTCCTTTATAAACTTAACATGAGTATCCCAAAAGGGACCCTTTGTGTTATCAGCATAGTGTAAAACTGTACACACAAAGTCTAACTCCACTCATTCTTGTTTAATTTAAACATATTTTATTGAGAAACTCAACAGGATTGGGTAGCAGACATAGTCTATGTAGGCCCTCTCCCAGTTCGTGTTTCTTGTTTGTCCGTGCGAAGGACTGAGCAACGACAGGACAACCAATACATGGTCTGACACGTCATCTGCATGCAGGTATGGAAACTATGGATTAACCATAATCAACCCTATGACACCCAGAGGGAATTTTGCAATGTTAGGAAATTATGATAGGTAAAAACGATAATCTAATGATTTATTTCTTTATTGCATATTATAGGTTAAAACGGATCTTCCATATGTCGATTCTAAAAAACCCACATAATTCGAAATAAAAAGACACCAGAGAGTATTCCACATCAGTTTCATATTTAGGTATTTTATTGAACATACATATGTAGATGTCAACGGAAAACTAACAACACAACTTTATGACAAACAAGATGACTTTATTTTCTCTATGAACTTCTCACATTTGTGTAACGATATTCTATTATCATATGAATGTGGTATTTATGTCTCTCAAACTAATTCGATACCCGAGAGCATGTCCTGTGTATGCTCAAATTTTAAATCAAGACAGGCTACTGATAAATACGGTCATGTTACAGGGGTTTCAACAGCCTCGTTTAAAGTAAGTATTTTACAAATTGTATGGTCGTTATACTTTAGTTTACAAATACAAGCTACTACTGGGCCGGATGTTTTATACCTATTGTGAGGTCATGTGGATATATAAAAAAATAGTTCGTTTACCTGATAAAAGTATAGGGCTCATAGCGGATATGACCGGTCAACAAGTGATACTTCTAGACAACTTAACCCACCTTTGGTATGTCCAGGGGTCCGTGTTTGCTCTTCTTTTGATTTTGTATTTATGAGATTGATCACTGTTCATTATCTTCGCTTGTTGATATACATTTTAAGTTGACTTCGTCTCGTGATGTTACCCCATAGTCGTGAAACCAAAGCGATGTTGTGATTTAAATAATAGAAAATAGCAGTTAAAGTGTAAGTCAGTGTGTAAGTTTGTGTCCAGTAGTAGTGTATTATCATTAAAGTGTAAGTCAGTGTGTAAGTTTGTGTCCAGTAGTAGTGTATTATCATTATATCATTAATTACATTTGTGTACAACCTTGTGTATTTATTTAACAGGTTGGAATCAATAAATGATTATGAATTGATTTCAACTTGACGGTGTTCTGACTGCAACATATTCAATTCTATATAAAGTGATATAGAATGAATCTTGTTACATAACCCTGTGTTCATGTTTTTGAGATTTTGTTTTAAATGATTATTCTTGTGTATAATGGTATGTATCCGCTGGAAAGCCTGGGGATAAAAAGTGCGTGTAATAATGAGGTCACCTTCTTGAAATAAAGTATTATTATCATCATTATTATAATGGTTTGTTAGGTGTGTTATATCGAAAGTTTGCTCTTTATCTGCTAAAAGGAACATATACATGTAATATCTATGGATTCATTTCATTTATTGTATGTCAACGTTGTATTTTGATAATCATAGTTTTGTTACTGGATGTTTGTCAATCTCTACTCAGAGTTATCGTTCCTTACACTCACATATACCTCTGTCAACGTCTCAAAATAAGCAATGTTATTCCGGTTGTAAATTCACTTTTTTACGGCTAATAAAACCAAGAACTACTGTATAAAATATTGGGAAAATGTAGGTTAAGCAAGTATTTGTAGGTTCCCACCATTATTCATGCACTTACATGTACCTGTATGTATAGGCCTGGTGCAATAGAACAACCCAATTTCAGCGTTTCAACCCAAATCAATGCTTCCTGTGTCACAAAAAGACTTGACAACTGCTCGGTAGTTATCTATTTACGTAGATTTTTGTAACTGAAGTCGAAACCATATTTTATTTGAGCATACGTGCCATTTGACAAGAATCTTGTAAAACCCTCGAGACGTTGACAGAGGTGTATGTGTTAGCAAGGAACGACAACTCTGGGTAGAGATTGGATGTTTGAATGCTAACAAAATGAAAGCAGTTAAAATCCGAACTATCAACGTTTTATACTCCTTTTTGTTAATCAGTTTACATGTCAAGGAACCGATACTAGTTTTTTTGTTTCCTGCAGATGAATAAACAAAACACCGCGTAGGTTTGAAAATGTAATTTATTTAAAAATACTCGGTAAACAGCGAAAAATTGTACACATATATGGTGGTCAGTGACAACGAGAGACAATGATAAACTTGACTAAACATCTTAAATGTAATCATACCACTTCCACCCCTATCCAGAAAAACCCCACAGATATCAAACCCTGAAATAGAATATATCAACATTCCAGAAAACATAACGTCAGAGTATTAAGCATCCTCTGTCGACCGGTCACACCCGCCGTGGGGCCAATATCTTGATCAGGTAAATGGAGTAATCCGAAGTCAAAATCAGTGTGCCAAGAACGGCCTAACGTTTGGTGTGAAACACTTCAGACAGCATTTGACTCAACTTTCCTTGTCCGATTCAAAAACTGATCATATGCAGAACTAGCTCTTGCGTATCGAATCAGTTGAGAGACATGTGAAACTTGATTCTGGTATCAAAACGTGTAAATAAAGTTTCGCTGAATAACACCGTTTTCATAAGTATTTGAAAACATAGCTAGTGTAGATGTACCATAAATTTCGTATGTATTTGGTTATTTTCGTGTAGTATCTATATCTGCGAGAATGACAAGTACTCTCCGATTTAAAGTTGTATAAGATTAAGGTTTCATTTGAAAGAATGCTTGATAAAATCTTGCATTTAAATAGCTTATTGAAGCACACTGTTTTGACAATTGATAACATTTCGGCATTACATCATCGAGTGTACCACTTACAGGCCGGACGTGAGGAAGGCTATTTATACATACACTTATGTCTTTTAAACATTCGCGCAATGCGGAATGAAATGTCATACCATTTAAGAGTATAAAAATGTTTCCTTGAAATTTTCATACATATTACAATCTTATAAGAATTCTCTGAGTTAATCTGATAAGCATTTTTATTAAAAATGATACATGTGATTTACAAAAATACCTAGATTGATATCTTTAATATTCATATCAAAATTTGAGCATTGAGTACCATAAAAAAATCCCGATTAAACGATTTCTGTCTGTTACATACATGTATAATTGTATTTCAGAAAAAGGTGAAGATCACGAACAGTGACCAATCTCATAATAATAAATTCTTTCTTTGACTACTTTTAAAAAATAGGACTTCATCGCTAAAGCATCTTTGAGTAAGAAAATATCAAATTCGTTCAAAATGAAGCAGATTAATATGAAAGATTGTAATGTCATCACATATGTTCCATCGCTTACGAGGCTTAGCTATTCACGAAGTAATAAAAATGATAAAAATAAGAATAAAACAATATACAGGGGTGTTATCTTTTTAACTCTTACATTACTTTGCAGTTACTTTTTGTCTTGCGTTTTATCTTTTCTTCATAACATTAAATTCTTTCAACATGAAGCAGATTGATTTGAAAATTGATTGTAATATTTTCATATGTGTTTCACCGTTGATGAAAACTTATCACTTTTGAATTCCTGAACCAAAAACGAAAGAGGAGTATTGTTGTTGTCTTTCTAACTCTTACATTACTCTGCAGTTTTTTCTGCCTTTTTTCTTACGTTTTGGCAATTTTTCATAAACATGTTCATCTGAATCAAGGTTGACCGTGGATTCTAATTCTGTGTTGATGTTAGGATAATCGGATTTTACTAAGTCTTCCTCGCTTTGTAACTGTTTTCGTTGTTCCCAATTCATAGCGGGGCAGTGGAAAAGATGTGTTGTTAGCATGCCACGGGTGAGGATCATCTTGCACCCTGCGTCGAAATTTATGCAGTACATGACGAATGCGGGGCATGTGTTTTCATAATGGTCTTCCCACTTACAAGCATGCAGAAGAGCACCACAATCACATTCCTTCATCATGCAATTTTTGTCCACGAGAACTGTACAGTTACTGTTGTAGCAGTTTTCACAATGGTGGCTTTGCTCGTTGATATTCTGCAAAATATTATATGGGGGTAGACCCAAAGCTTTAAAATTCATGACTGGACAAGTACGTAAATGTTCTGTAAGAAGTATTCTGGAAATTTTATATTGGCATCCATATTCTTTATTGATGCAGGGAATTTCCTTAAATAGACAAATTCGTTTGTGATCTTTGATTTTACATGCATGTAATTTCATCGAGCACCCTTTGTTAGAACATCGTTTGATCATGCACTCTGGCTCCTCTGAGCAGCTGATTTTGTGACAATGGAGACAATGTTCGTGTATGTCCTTATGTTTTACAGTTGGTCTGTTAGGAGAAAGCGCTTGCTGATAGTCACCAGAGTGTCGATGGCAATTGAAGCTTGGATACCTTAAGACTGTTTCCGTCATTTTAGTGCAATGCTTTAGGTGATACCAGAGCTTGTGTCTCGGCATTTCCATCCGGCATCCGATAGTTTTGTTGATACAAGAAATGATAGTATGTTTACACATTTCATCATGTTCTCGTTGTTTGCACCTATGAAAAATAGCTTCATCACACTTATTCTTGCATTTCACCAGAGGGCAATCTTTCATTTCGTTGCAATTCTTGTGAAAACAGGATAAACAATGCTCATGAGGAAATTCGGATGACTCATGTTCTTCAATATCTCCCTGATCACTAATGGGTCTTTCTGCCTCTCTATCTCTCTTCAATTTGAGTCTGATTAAGTTAGTAGATAAGTCCTTAACGGAAACCCCACTCAGATCGTCCAACAAGGGTTTCTTTATCGTCACAGACTTGTTCAAATTAACCTTTTCTCGGCTTGCTTTAGTTTGAACATGGTCAGTGTTCTTTACAACACTGGTTTTCCTTTTAGAATATAGCGACGAACCTGCAGAGAGTATCTGGTTATCAAACACTCTTCCATGGTTTGGTATTGGCGGTGTTTGACTTTGATCCGTAAGACACTTTGATTCGTGCTCCATCTTTTTTTCTTTTTCCACAAGTTGCTCTTTCAAACTCCGCTTTAGGCTTGCAACAGAAATATTTCCAAAGGAAGCACGAAGGGGCGCTTTAGGCGCAGTAATGTATTTAGATTTGTTTTCATCCTGCTCAGGTCGTTTTTGAACCTGATCTTCTTTCTCATCGTCTCCGTGATAACTGAACACTATACCAGGAGCTTTCCCGTACACTGATTTACCAAAATCTTTGATATTCTCATGCGACATCTTCTGCAAATTACACCTTCCAAATCTCCCTAGCGGTTTCAGCAAATTGCCTGTGAAGAAGGAAGTTGTTGTGGCTTTAACGGAAATTTATGACAGAAATAATTCAAAATCTTGTCAAAAAGTAAAGTTTGATTGACATTTAGAGGCGTCACATTCCATCAGAGCTGTTGCACATAGTTTAAAATAAATGAGGCTTACGGCAGATGTGACTGGTCGACAGGGGATGCAACTCCTCCTAGGCACCTGACCCACCTCTGGTATGTCCAGGGGCTCGTGTTTGCCCAACTCTCTATTCTGTATTGCTTATAGGAGTTATGAGATTGATCACTGTTCGTTATCTTCACCTTTCATGAGAGAGATGTAGTTAGGTAATATATGTTTGGGATTATTGTTGCTTAGTGTATTTGTCACGGAATATTTTGAGTAAATCTAGTATATTACATGTGTGAAAAGGTGAAGAAATCAAACAGTGATCAATCTCATAACTCTTTTAAAGAATACAAAAATTAAGGGAATGGCAAACACGAACTATCTGGTGTCTACTTGTAGCTGTCTATATACATGTATATGTGTTACTATCATGTTTTGTGAGTACAACATTGCGATACATATTTCTTTTTAAAGACCTCCATATATATACACATATATACATATATATATATATATATATATATATATATATATATATATATATATATTCTGATGATGTAAGAGTGTTACTGTGTCTCCCATTACTATCAGTACATTGTAACTACGCATAAACCCCCAAACCCAAATATGAGGCCTGTTGTGCATCAACTTAATAACATTCTGAAATCAGATGAAGAAATGACAAATGTGCTCCGTGACTACAAAGTCATTAACAGTAAAAGACAACCAAACATTCTCTAAAGAATAGTAATATCCATTCAAATTTCATAAAAATCAAATTTCCGGGTCAACAGATGGATAGATCCCCTATTTAAAGGAGGGACAAACCTTCGAAGGAAGGGAATTCACCGTAAATGCAGGTATGTCCTGTGGTTCTAAGAATTTAATATAAATTAAGTATGTTATTACATGTTGCGGATATAGTCAAAATACCGGAAAGACAGGACCAATTCTTCGAGCCAGAAATTGTGTACATAAGTAACACATTCAAGTACCAGAATACTGGAGGGAAAAAAAACAACTAAGTGAACATTTAGGCGTGTGTGAGAAAGGACGTTATCAATCTTTCCTTTTTATAAACTCTTCACAGACGATTAAGTGGAAAGGAGAGAAAAAGAAAAATATTTCATTTGCTGATTTAGACCTACTCTTAATAGTGTAGTGTAAATGCTTTGTATTACGTCACCATATTACGCTCCTAATGACTCCCTATATATTATGACTTCATTTTCATTTTGTAGTTACAAAACATTTTGTTTTCATAATGTAAAACATCTGGAGATCTTTTAGAAATGAAAGCGCTTACATTTTACAACGTGTTGTCAGATTTCACACACACACACACACACACACACACACACACACACACACACACACACACACACACACACACATATATATATATATATATATATATATATATATATAAAGTCTCTTTTCTCGAACTAAAATATAAAAATCTCTAAACACTTTATAGACACAAAGTGTTAAAAGTTTATATATATATATATATATATATATATATATATATATATATATATATATACTTTTTGTTTGAGAAAAACCCACTTTTTGTTTGAGAAAAAAGCCCACTTGTGATTTTGTCTTTCATTTTTTTCCTGTTTTGGGGTTTAATTTAATTGTCGGACTTGAGTTTTACTCTGTAAAGCTAACGCTATATTGCATAAATCGATGAGGAGATACAGTATGCCATTTATAGTAAATGTTACTAAAAACGTAACAGCAAGACGTCGTCATAAGATGAATGGCATGGTTAGATTGAAAAAAATATGTCTTTTGGATCCACGAGTGCATATGATCTTTCAAAAGTACAGGTTCAAATCTATTTTAATATCTATTCTTTTACATCTGATTAGAAAAAAACACTTTTTTCAATATCAGAAATTCTCCTACTTTGCTTCTATGAAAATTAGTTTTATGTATGATACGTGTAGTTTTAAATAGCTTGATCCGGTAGAAAAAAAGTTTTATCATTAACATTGATGTCTGCAGGATGAAAAGGTGAAGATAACGAACAGTGATCAATTTCATAATTCCAACAAAGAATACAGAATTAGGAATAGGGCACAGGCCCCTGGACAAAGGTGGTATCAGATGCCCAGAAGGATTTAGGAACCCCTGATGACGGTCACACACACCATGAGCCTTTATCTTTATCAGGCAAACGGAGCAATCCACATCTAAAATCAGCATGTAAAGAACGGCCGAAGAATTTGGACAGCATTTTACCCAATGGCAGGTTGTATATGTAAATCACATTGTTATAACGGCCACATAATTTGCTAAATGCTGACTTCAATCGAGGCTGTTGTAAACCCCTGTAACACCAACTCACTTGTCAGTAGCTTACCTCAATTTAAACTCTGATCATACTCAGAACAAGCTCTTGTGTGTCGAGTCAGTTGAGAGACATAAAGAGCATAATTATGCAGGTGATAATGGAATATTGCTACATAGATATGGGAAGTTGTCGATGGAGAAGATGAAGTCATCTTGGTTGTCATAAACTTGAGTTGTTAAGATAGTGGCTAGTTTATGACAGGTGGAAGAGGTATTCCTTTTTTTTTTTTTTTTTTTTTTTTTACAAATACGTTGTCACAAATTAAAGTTCGTTTCCATGATATAAAATTAGTTCTCACGAATTAAATTCGTTAACACGATTTCTTTTCTTAAATCAAGAGGAGGCTACACGTTAACATTAACTTCCATTGGATAAATCAAAATATAAACGAAAATTCATCACCGACATGAGCGTATTTACCATACGTTATGTGTTTCAAATCGATCTGTAGCAGGTGTAGTTCATATGTTAAAAATTATATATATTTAGGGCTTTCCACCTTTTTGTGGAAAGTCGTAATGTTATTAGGGCTTTCCACCTTTCTGTGGAAAGTCCTATTGATATTCGCAGAAATCATTGTTATCGCTACTCCCTTTAAACCGTAAATGATAGGAGGATGAAACCTTTGCTTAATCATAGAGGGTAATTAGTAGAAGCGAAGAATTTCAAATGAAGGGATTCGGTGTCCCCTAAAGGGAGTTAATGCCTCTTTATGTTTTGAGGTTTATTCGTAAAACATGTCAAACTTGAGAACGGTTTGTCGTAGAGAGATGGGACCAACTGGAATAGGATCGTTGACCTTTGACCTTGAAAATTAGGTCAAGGTCAAAGTCATCAGAAAAGAGGAAAATAACACTTTTTATACTCTCTTTCCTGCTTAAGATAGCGTTGAAATATTATATCGGTAAGTATTAATTTCTTCATTGGTTTTGATAGTATGCATTATAACTTTGAACTTTGATCCTTCTGTGAATTTCGGAGACTCGCGTTGAAAACCTTTTTTTCATTTTAAAGGTCTTTGTTTTTCTGTTTATTATTTTCCTGCCGTCAAAAAAAGATTTCGTCTTAAGACTTACATGTATCGAAAAAGTTTATAGTCCATCATATAGTACTTGTTGAGAAACGAATACAGTTCACCCTGCGAAATTCAACTTTGACCCCTTACGGAGTTATTGGACCTTTCGCAGAAATTATTGTTATCGCTTCTACTTTTGAACCGTAAATGATAGGAGGATGAAACCTTTTCTAAAGCATAGAGGGTAATTAGTAGAAGCGAAGAATTTCAAATGAAGAGATTCGGTGTCCCTTAAAGGGAGTTATGCCTTTTTATGTTTTGCGATTTATTCGTAAAACATGTCAAACTTGAGAACGGTTTGTTGTAGAGCCATGTGACCAACTGGAATAGGATCGATGACCTTTGACCTTGATAATTATGTCAAGGTCAAAGTCATCAGAAAAGAGGACAAATAACACTTTTTATACTCTCTTCCTGCTTAAGGTAGCGTTGTAATATTATATGGGTAAGTGTTGACTTCTTGATTGGTTTTGATAGTATGCATTATAACTTTGAACTTTGACCCTTCTGTGAATTTCAGAGACTCGCGTTGAAAACCTTGTTATCGCTACTCCTACTTAACGGAAAGTCATAGAGACACGAAACCTTTGGTAATGAATTCACAGTAAAACCCTCTTGCAAAGAAAAATTAATCAAAGGGATACGAAAACCCTTAAGCATAGTTATTGCCCCTGAAAGTCTCCAATATCATTATCTAAGTCTATAACTTTTATATTAATATAGACAGAGACATGGGACCACTTGCATTAAGACCGATGACCTTTGACCTTCAAAATGAGGTCAAAGGTCAAGGTCATCATCAAAATTAGTGTTTTTTCATTTTCAAGGCCTTTTATAGTATTTTTAGCATTGAGAAGCTAACCGAAAGGAACCGAAAACCCCTAAACAAAGTTATTGCCCCTGAATGTCTTGATTAACATTTTTTAAGGTTATATCTTTTACATTAATATAGATAGAGACATGGGATCACTTGCATGAAGACCGATGACCTTTGACCTTCAAAATGAGGTCAATGTCAAAGGTCAAGGTCATCGTGAAAATTATTATTTTTTATTTTCAAGGTCTTTTTCAGTTTCTAACATCATCTTAAATATTCTTAAATACCTTTTTTAAATCATGGTAGGTGGAAAGCCCTCTAATTGTTCGAGAACAATTAGGATTACTAGTTGTGAGATATTGTTCTTTCCTTTTGGAGTGCGATGAACATCTACTGCCATTTGAGAACATTAACGCAATAGGCCTTCCATTCACTTTCATCAACTTCAATTTTAGATATTTGAAGGGTTAAAAAATGAACCGAAGCTTCAATTAGTTATGGAAAAAAACTGTTGGTAATTAGAAAAAACCTCAGTTCATTTATTTCAAGATTCTTTAATGCATGCACACAAGTATTTGTCTATAATATTGGGGCTGCACCCAGTGAACTAAAGCCCCTGCATTTGACAATATTATCAGCGATGAAAGTATTGTATTTTAAAACAGAAATAGCATAGAACATTGGCTACTCTCTGCTTACAAGAGCAGACAAGTACCGGTATATGGTCACAAACTTCATGCTAAGGATTATTTTACCGAGATATCAATACAACCTATCATTGGGTCAACTGCTCTCTGACGTGTTTCATACCGATTGTTAGGCCGTTCTTTGCACACTGATTTTGACTACGGATTACTCCCTTTACCTGATCAGGATATAGGGCTCACGGCGGTGTGACCGGTCGATAGGGGATGGTTACTCCTCCTAGGCACCTGATCCCACGGCTGATATATTCAGGGGTCCGTGTTTTCCCAACTCTCTGTTTTGTATTGCTTTTAAGAGTTATGAAATTGATAACTGTTCGTTATATTCACCTAGGCCTTTCATTTGCATAGTTCAATATACAGAAATTTCAGTTTTATTTCAACATAAAATATTAATTTCATTTTAGAAACATAAGCTTGTGGTCCACGAAATTGCAGTCCTTTTTCAAACGAAAGCAACTCTATTTTACAATGGAGGTGGGTTCAAACTATCAACGGCATTTTCTTTATACATGTATGCATAAATATCCCACCTCTGGTATATCCAGTGGTCCGTAAGTCGTACTCTGAGTTTTGATTTTTTTTTTATAGGAGTAAGCTATATGAGATTGATCGCTGTTCTAAGTGTTCTTCTCCTTTTCGTATATTATTCACAAATATAAAAAACAAAATACAAAGAACAAAACTCAAAAGTACGCTAGCATAAAGTTTGGCCACTTGGTTACTTCCAGTTTTTAACTTCTAACCTATATGTTTATTACTTGTGTTGTGTAGAGTGTAAACTACAGATACATGGAAGGTGAAAATAACGAACAGTGATCAATCTCATAACTCCTATAAGCAATACAAAATAGATAGTTGAGCAAACGCAGTCCCCTGGACACACCACAGGTGGGATCAGGTGCCTAGGAGGAGTAAGCATCCCCTGTCGACCGATCACACCCGCCGTGAACCTTATATCATGATCAGGTAAACGGAGTTATCCGTAGGCACAATTAGTGTGCCAAGAACGGTATGAAACACGTCAAACAGGCTTTGCCCAGTGATAGGTTGTATTGGATAGAAATAATGACAAATTCAATGATTACACGGATTCCATGATATTTATTGTTGATCGTGTAACATCACCCTGTAGTATCGGTTACCTGTAAAATAAACAAAAGAATGGGCGTGAATCATTCAATCATTATTATACAGAAAATATTGGCGGTGAAGTCTATTTACATCGAGAATGACGTTATTTTGATCAGAAATAATCATTAAAATATCAAATCTGAACAACGAACAATATATGTACGATGTTGATAATAGATACGTTGACACAACTAAAGGCACTATTGGCTAAAGAAATGCTGGAACTTCTAGTACTACGTGATGAGTATAACATCAACATACTTTACAGATGAAGACGGAGGTTACAAAAAGTAATTGTTATGGTACATTTCATCACATACTTTACCTTACGTTTTGCAGACGAATATAAACTTCTTCTGGCACGATATGTCGTTCCATTTTCCAGGTTTGTGGTGTTTGAAGTTTATTACACCACAATTTTCACGCCCACCTCCATTTGGTTCCCTCGATTGCCAGTTGTAATATTTCAATATTTTCCCTGTCGAAAACCCTTTCCATCTCCCATCTTTAGCAAGGTCAGTTATGTCTAGCCATATCGTTTCTATGACAAGTTAAACTACTTTAAAGATTATTAAACAAACAATTCATTGAATTCACACACCACTTTATTTTGATGAGATCTGATAGATATTTTGAATTTATGAATGGTAGTAAAACATATATCTAAAACAAGAGGCCCATGGGCCACATCGGTCACCTGTGTCACCTTGGCTCATATTTAAAGATTTTCCCTATATATTCGCATATAAAACTTTGTTCCCTATTGTGGCCCCAACCTACCATCAGGGACCATGATTTTTACAAACTTTAATCTGCACTATGTCAGGAAACTTTCATGTAAATGTAAACGTCTTTGGCCCAATGGTTCTTGAGAAAATTTTCTCTATATATTTGTATGTAAAACTTTCATTCCCTATTGTGGGCCTCATCCTACCCCCCGGGGCCATAATTTTAACAAACTTGAATCTGCACGATGTCAAGAAGACTTCATGTAAATGTACACTTTTCTGGTCCAGTGATTTTTGAGAAGATTAGAAAGATTTTCTCTATATATTTGTATGTAAAAATTTGATCCCCTATTGCGGCTCCATCCTGCTCCGGGGGTAATAATTTTTACAAATTTTAATCTTCACTATGTCAGAAACCGTTCATGTAAGATTGTACTTTCTTGGCCACGTAGTTCTTGAGAAGATTTTTAATGATTTTTCTATATACATGTATCTTTGTATGTACAACTTTGATCCCCAACTGTGGCCCCATTTCATCCCCGGGGGTTATGGTTTTAACAAACTTGAATCTGCACTATGTCAGGAAGCTTTCATTTAAATTTGTATTTATTTTTCCCAGTCCAGTGGTTCTTGAGAAGAATATTTTCAAAGATTTTACCTAAATATTCGCATGTAAAACTTTGATTCCCTATTGTGGCCCCATCCTACCCCCGGGGGCTATGATTTAAATAAACTTGAATCTGCACTGTGTCAGAAAGCTTTCATGTAAATTTGTATTTTCCTAGCCCAGTGGTTCTTGAGAAGAAGATTTATAAAAAAGATTTCCCCTATTTATTCCCATGTGAAACTTTGATCCCCTATTGTGGCCCCAACCTACCCCCAGGGGTCATGATTTGTACAAACATGAATCTGCTCTTAATCAGGAAGCTTTCATGTAAATTTCAGCTCTTCTGGCCCAGTAGTTCTTGAGAAAAAGATTTTCTCTATATATTTGCATGTAAAACATTGATCCCCTATTGTGGCGCCAACTTACCCTCGGGGCCATAATTTTAACAAACTTGAATCTGCATTATGTCAGGAAGCTGTCATCTAAATTTCAGCTCCTCTGGCGCAGTGGTTCTTGAGAAGAAGAATTTTAAATGACCCCTCCTATTTTTGCATTTTTGTGATCATCTCACCTTTGAAGAGGGCATGGCCTTTCATTTGAGCAAACTTGAAAGCCCTTCACCTAAGGATGCTTTTGACCAAGTTTGGTTGGAATTGACCCAGTGGTTCTGGAGAAGTTGAAAATGTGAAAAGTTTACAGACAGACGGACAACAGGCGATCAGAAAAGCTCACTTGAGCTTTCAGCTCAGGTGAGCTAAAGAAAAACTATCATTAGAAATTACAGCTGTACATACATGTACTTAATGTGTTACTAAATTGTATTAACTAACTACTAATGGCAAGTGTGGTCGAAGGCGAAGGGATAATTAAGAAATGAACGTAAATTTTATAATGAAATATAACCAGGTTTAGGTCAGTTAATGCTTTATAATGCGCATATCGGACTATAGAAAACGCACAAACTGACCCAAACCAGATTATATCGTATATTATGCCCTACAATTAGTTTCATTGTTTGCTAAGCAGTTTTTGAACGTGAATGACTGTGTGCTCATTGCTATCACTAGTCACGATAGTCTATTGGTTCGGGTGATCACTAGTCACGATAGTCTATTGGTTCGGGTGATCACTAGTCACGATAGTCTGTTAGTTAGGGTGATCACTAGTCACGATAGTCTGTTAGTTAGGGTGATCACTAGTCGTGATAGTCTATTGGTTCGGGTGATCACTAGTCACGATAGTCTATTGGTTAGGGTGATCACTAGTCACGATAGTCTGTTGGTTAGGGTGATCACTAGTCACGATAGTCTATTGGTTAGGGTGATCACTATTAGAAATCAGAGGTACAGGTCTTTTGAATATGATCTTAAAGACAGAGGTCCCGTCTCACGGTAAGTGAGCACGATAAAGAACTCTCACTGCTATGACCACATGCAGGTATAGGTAAAGATTTGTGGCACTTCACCTAAAACTGGTGACGTACGTACACGGATAAAAAAAAATATCGAATGAGAAGTAAACAACAAACGAACAAATAAAAAAATGCGCCAGGTTTATGTATCTAACGAAAACGGTAAAACCCGCCTGTTTATAGTCCTAGGAAATATGGTAGATAAGTATGTGTACTTACCTACTTTTGATGCACTCTTTTGTAAAAAAAAAAAAATAAAATAAATAATAATAATAAATAAAAAAAAATAAAAAAATCAAAAAAAATCTTGTTCACATCCCTATGAACTTGGAGTTTAAAAATAAAGCGCAAAATAGTGGAAAACCCGAATGAAAATGTATTTAGTTTGCTCTAAATCATCTGCACTGTGGGTAGAGAATGAGTCTAATATTTAATAGTTAGTACTAAATATACCTGGAAAACGTTTTCTAAACCATTCAGTTTCTTTCTGACTCTCAATATTTACTAAATGGGCGCCATTCATTCTACAATGCATCTGAAATACAAATTTGCATGCAATGTTAAGGCTTCATTGTCAACCAGATTGTTGAGTAATAATCTGCATGATCCACACTTCCTTTGGAGTTTATGATAAAAAAAACCAAACAAGATTACTTCATTGATGTACATTTTCATGAATTAAGTGATTAATGTATTCTTAGTCCATTCGTATTTTATTTTCCATGTATATCATTGTCTTGTTATATCAGGAGTAAAATGAACATTTAAAAATTATATTCATGCCTTTTCTATTAATAGAATGCATTTTTCATTCATTATACATAGAGCATAGATAAGACCAAGCATTGTCACGAGTCATTCATAGAATACTAATTAATGTTCCTATCCGAGTATGTTTACAAATTTGTGTATTTGATTGACAAAGATTTTTATGTCCACGAGTGGTCATGCATTTTATTAAAAATAATACAGAATTTATTGTACCCAAAATAGACATACACATTTATTATCCATATTTGTGTACCAATGATTTCAAATGCAATCGGATTAAATTAACATTATGTAGTCAAAACAAAATTTAGCGAAATCAGCTGCCAACATTTTGTAAAAACGTACCTGAGCATCAAACCAGTTCATTTTAATGTTGAACTTTCCATAGCAGTGTTCCCCGAATCGTCTCCATCCCCTTTTACATGATTCTAAAGTCGAATACAAATTATCCATATTAGCTATATAGTGTATGCAATCTATATCCGGAGTTATCGTTCCTGACGATCACATACAATATAAGGAACGATAAGTCTGGTTAGAGCTTGATAATGTATGCTGTATGAAACTTGCGTCAATACACACCGGTCACGTTAGCTCCGTGGTATAGCGTTCGATCCGTGACCCTGTTGACGAGTCTCGCTTGTGTGATGGCCGCGTCAAACCTGCGACGTAAATATAGGTAATGATTGCCAATTCACCAAACGCTCGACACTCAGAAATTAGAAGCACAGGTCTTTCGGTTATGACCTTCACCTATAGCTTGGGACATCTCGATATGAGTGAAAATTCTCGAAGGAAGTAAACGTCAATACAAACATTAGCGGCAATAATTTAACCATTCCCGATTATTTATCTGATATTTTGGGAGGTGGTTACTTCGTAA
This sequence comes from Ostrea edulis, assembly GCF_947568905.1. Lineage (NCBI taxonomy): Eukaryota > Metazoa > Mollusca > Bivalvia > Ostreida > Ostreidae > Ostrea > Ostrea edulis. The sequence continues at coordinate 72,089,831 of NC_079164.1, read as the reverse complement.
TGAAGCAAATAAGTTTTATGACAAACCAATACTAAGCTCCGTTTATTAGTATCTAATGTTGTTTACACTAACAAGAGGCCCAGGGGCCTTATAGGTCACCTGAGTATCATGTAACAACCTTCCAATGTTTGAATTAGGTTTGTGTTTAAATATAAGAATTTTACTTTTGGATGGAAGAAACATTGAATAGCTATGTGGTCATGAAGTACATGTGTCATTTTTATGTTCAATCAATAATCCTTTTTAAAAAACCTAGGTCTGAGACATCATAAAGAAAAGGGTTATTTACTCCTTAGATAAAACCAATATAAGAAGATTTTCAAAGAATTTCTACATTTTCAGTATATGACCAATAGAGCCCCACCCTAACACAAGAACCCCTGTCCCAGGGGCCATGAATTTCACAATTTTAGTAGAGGGCTCAACGCTCATTATAATTATGCCCACAGTTTGGCTTCTTGATGTCCAGGAGTAAAGAAGAAGATTTTTTAAAATTACACTCATTTTGATGGTTTTTGCCCCACCCCTCAGGCCCCAGGGGGGCAGGGACCACGAATTTCACAATTTTTGTTCCCCTCCACACACAGATGCTATATGCCAAAATTGGTTGAAATTGGTTCAGGGGTTTCAGAGAAGAAGCTGAAAATGTTCAAATGTTAACGCACGACGAACGACGACGGACAAAAACAGATAGAAATAGGTCACCTGAATGATTCAGGTGACCTAAAAATAGTACACCATTTGTGATGTCTAGAAAAGATGTTTTTCATTAAATATCATGTATAACAAGCCGAATTCTTCGTCTGTTCCGCCATGCTTGTTATCGCGAGATCTCGTAATCAGAAGAGGCGGGGTTTATCTATACATGTATATGAGCACCACACTATAAAAGGAAAACATTGTTGGCAATCAGCGCAAAAATGTAGATATTCAACAGTTCAACATGGTCTCAAATGTGGAAACCACCAAAGACAGGAAAATAATATGATGGCTGAAAACGTTTACACTCTGCTGTTATTCTTTTAACGACGAACTTTTAACTTGATATTAAACCTCTCCAGTACGACCTCCATGCTCGCACAGTGATGTAAACAATATCTTATATGGGCATATGCAAATAAGCATTTAACTTGACAGTCGGGAAGTTCAGCTTCAGTACAGCAAACACGGTGCACAACATGAATCAAGAAATTGTAATCTATCGAAAGTGTTAAAAATGATAGGCAAGAGTCTCACAAATCGTAAGGTGGAGTACATATAATTAATTCATATGTAAACTAAGAAACATATGCTATCATTGTTGTCTTAAGTAAAGAAAACCAGCAAATGATCTGGAATGCTGCGGGGTTGAATCATTTCCGCATCTGCACCATTACAGATATTCTAAGGAGTTGTAGCCCTCTCCATAAAATAAAGAAATGGACAGGGCTACATTTTTGTAGCTATACAGACATATATCATTGAAAATATGAATTAAAAATAATATCGTTTTCATTTTTTATACTAAAGGATTTTGTATGTTTCAATTGAGGTATAAATATACGTATACATGTATGATTGATATTGGTACATGATTCCTAAATTGTTCATATTCTTTGCAATGAAATCAAAATTGAGTCTAATCTTTATACTATGCCACCACAACTATGACAGAAACATTGATATCGATTGTCAGGCCGTTCTTGGCACACTTATTTTGTCTACGGATTACTCCGTTTACCTGATCAAGATATAAAGCTCACAGCGGGTGTGATCGGTCGACAGGGGGTGCTTACTCGTCTTAGGCATCTGATCCCACCTCTGATATATTTAAGGGTCCGTGTTTGCCCAACTCTCTATTTTGTATTGCTTATGGGAGTTATGAGATCGATCACTGTTCGTTATCTTCACCTTTCATGTGGGAAATTGGCGATGCCCTGTTTTTGTAAAGAGTGGATGATAAATTCATAATAGAAATTATGAGATTGATTAATGGTCATTATTTTCAACATTCATTTACATTGTAAATCGAAGCTTTTGTGCACGCGCAAATTTCAAATTTATCAAATAGTGTGCTATAAATACAAACTTTACAGTCATAACAACAAAATTGTTATTCGAAATATTCATTGAATTGAAGGAATTAAAGCTTTAAAAGTCCTAAGTCAGTGTAGGGGCGATCATTCATTCATACAATGTTCACTGCATTTGTCCTAAGAAGGACAAATCTCTTGATGCAATATTTTCAAAAGCTGTTCCAGGTTACCATTCATTAATCACATAAAAATAGTTACACTGTTTGAAAATTTCTAAAATATGTAAAATTAAAGTTTACTGGTAAAATATATGTAAACGAGGTTGATTTGATTTTGAAAATACATGTATCTGTCAAAATTTTAATATAATTCTAAATTTCCATTCGGAGCAATATTGTTCTAGATTGCAATGCGGTTTTGAAGTAATATCGCAATTTCTGATTCACAGTGAAATAATCTGCAAAAACCAAATATTACCATTTTTACAAAATAAAAACTTTCCCATTCAAAATAGTCCGTAAAGTCATCTATAAAAATATTGCAAATTTAGGATTAAGATAGTCTCCTTGTTTTACCCCTAATTTGCTTGGAAAAGTTTACTGTACGTTGCAGCATATTTAGTGTTTGATTATGTTTTAATGAAGTTGTAGACATTAGCTCCTATCCCCCTTTCAGCAACTTTTGTAACAAGGCAAGTGTGGAAACTGTATCAAATGCCTTAGAATAATCAATAAAGCATACATATCTTTTTTTTTTTTTTTTTTTTTTTTTACGTTTGTGGAGATACATGTACTTATTCAGCATGCAGTGCCTTAAGAATGAAAAAAAAATGTCAACATATGACACGGCGGGTGTGACCGGTCGACAGGGGATGTTTACTCCTCCTAGGCACTTGACCCCACCTCTGGTATATCCAGGGGTCCGTGTTTGTTCAACTCTCTATTTTGTATTGCTTATAAGAGTTATGAGATTATCACTGTTCGTTATCTTCACCTTTCATGATAATCATTACACCCAGTCAATGTGCATTTGCTGATCACTTAGTCATTGTTCATATTCACATAGAAAAAAAAAGCCAAGATTGTTTGCATTAAAAATGTTTTCTTTAACCCACCTACCTCTTTTGTATAGTAAGTTTTACTGTACATTTTGTTATGCCTACGTTAACAATTTGTTCTGCAAGGAAAATGGGTGATTTGGAGCAAAATTGTATGGCGTTTGGATGGCTTAATATTTATGTGATGTTTAGGCTGTATTTAGCATTGTCACTAGGCATTTTTGAACCCCTCCCCCATGTTCGCCCTGTATGAAAAACAACTCCACCGCCTTAACAAGTAAACCAAGGAACATGGAAAGAAGCATGATCTATGGAGATTGACTAATTTGTCTAACCTTTTTTCTTTCTTTCATTTGCGCCTGATTGGCATCCATTAAAAGTACATCCTTGTCTAGTACACTCAGTCTCAAACACAGCCATCTAAAGTAAGAGATAACAGTATAGTTATTGAAAACCGAGAGTACCTGTTGGCGAGACAACAAACATCAAAATTATACATTCTTACCTTCAACATTTTGTTTTGGTTCTCTATGAATTTGAACAGTTGGAAATGAACGTCTGTGATTTTCTTGGACAGTTCAGTAGCGGTCTTATCACACCTTACAATACCAAGCTCCGACATGGATACAATGATCCACACCAACAGTAACACACTTCTCATGCTGTCAGTTTCTCTGTTGTTTTCTTGTTGTTTGTTTCGTATACATATAACAAAGTGAGCACCATATAAATACATTTGACATGATTGCAATCTTACGTGATGGTGTTTTAACACGCAATATGTGTATAAACATCAACCTGCATGCAATATATCTACATACACGCAATATGTACATTAGTTTTCTTAACAATAATTCAATCGCTACTATTTTTAAATTATAGATGGTAAATTGATTAACCAACCACTCAAAATTCATCAGACTATCTTAAAGTAATATTTTCAAGGACATTGAAAATAATTATTTATATATACATTGAATACTGTAAATTCCTAAATATACGCAAGGAATTTAATATAGCGTAATTTCGCTTAAAACATCACTCGCGAAAAGATGTTTCTCGCTTTTATTTTTATATTGCTAAAATACGTGCAAAAACACTTGATCAGAACACTCGCGAATTTATTTTCTCGCGATTTGACGTCCATGAGTCATTTTGGGGTAATAAGAACTCGCATAAAATAAGGAATCTACAGTATCAATAAATTTCACTTCTTATATTATTTTGTTCAGACAAATCATGCAATGGTATCATAATTATCATTCTTTATTTGTTGGCATATTATGCTTGAAAGAATTATTACTCATCTGCAGGTATTTGGTTGTTTCTATATATGTTTGAGTACTACAACGTTTTTCATAGACATTTCATCCGGTGTAGATCTGCCTAGTAATTTTCACAAAGTCGAAAGTGTATGTAGCTAAAATGGCGTTTAGAATGTTCACGTCCTTAAATCTTGACGTATTGCAATATTTTTTTTAGGAAAAGGGAGTTTCTGTTTCAAAGGTGAAACTATTGTGAAAGCTACATGTATGTGAGGCAGTAGCAAAGCTGAATTCAAAATGATCTCGACATGTATTCTAAATTCTGAGTGAATTTTCTGTGGAACGATCGCACCAAATTACCAACCTTTTTGCTTGATGATTTTTTTAAAATTATTCCTGGGTTCAGCGATGCCTCCACTTATCATTTAACTATTGCGGAGTTCTTGGGACAATACCTACTGAATTGTCTTGCCCAGTGATGTTCTTCCAAATTACCTGTATTTTTAAAGCGTTTTGTAACAGTGTTGCTTTTAAAATTTAGATTCTAAAATAGAATTTTTCTTAACCTGAATTCTGATTATATTCATCTCTGTTATGCTAAAATTTTGACTTCATTTTTTCATCGCATTTTTGAAGACTGCGTCATCCATGTTTTGTTTACATAGGAACTGAATGTGATTTATGGGTAATCAAGAATATTTCGCATCATTGGGAAACATCTGATAATCATCAACCCCAAGTTAAGGATCTTCAAGAGCAACGCTCTGTGAGTCCTTCTGTACGATGCAGATCTAGACCAGATGACTCAGAAGGATAATACGCATCTTCTGGCCGAGGACCATCAACAATGAAAATCTGTATAAGAGAATAACCACGTGGTCACTCCCCATATCGATCAAAAGAAAGAGATGTAAATGGACAAAGGCGTCATCTGCAGTGCAATTACATCCGCAAGTTGCATAGTTTTTGAAGGATCTAATTGTTCTTATCTCATGCATTTGAGCTCGAGTGATCATTTCCTGTCTTTGTGGTTGCGTTGCTGTACATATGCTTTCAAAAGGAAATGGGGGATGTTGAACCTTTTTAATTTTAATGCTACATCACCTTTTATGAGATAGCCATGGTCTGACATACATGTAATATCATCGCTAAACTTAATATTATCAACAAAGCCAGATTCTTGTATTATTTTCTTGTCAGAGATATTACCAGTGCACAAATCGGATACAAATCAAGGTCGTGTATTAAGGTATTGCTAATTTTTTATGACATAAAATATTCGACTAATCCTTGATAACTCTGATATACAGTTAAATATAATTTTCAATAAAGTCTTTGACTTTATTATGTTAAAGATGATTGCAAACACTTTCAATGGTATCCCTGTTATGAGTATTATTAAAGAACATTGAGTTTATCTGAAAATAGCACTGATTAATTGTGATTACTGATATAGAGTAATTACATGTATACCCCCCGCAAACGAAGTTTGGGGGGGGGGTATACTGGAATCACTTTGTCCGTCCGTTTGTCCGTAGACGCAATTTGTCCGAAGTTTATTTCTAAATACCGCTGGACATATTTCATTCAAACTTTATGCACATCTTCTATATATTATGTAGTTGTGCATCTCCTATTTTCATTGAAATATTTTAACAGTTATAGAAGTTACGCACATTTTCTTTTCATTTTGGGGGTTGCGCACTTTGTCCAGAGTTTAATTCTAATACCGTTGAACAGATTTGATTCAAACTTTATTCTCATCTTATATATATAATGTAGTTGTGCATCTTCTATTTTCATTGAAATATTTTAACAGTTATGGAAGTTACGGACATTTTCGGGTTTGGCATCCACATACTGTATCTGCAATCTTGTGACTTCTCGGTAAAACATAAAGTGGCTCATGTGTGTTGAATACTTATTTGTCAGATAGTATTTATAATCTCAACTATCCCTGGCAATGGGATTCATAGTAAACTGCCTTTATTGCAGCTACTTAGAGTTGTTATACCAGTGGAAAAGATTACAATAATACCAATACTTGAGCTAATGTCATTTATTTACTGACAAAATCAATGACAAAGTAAAGTTGGCATAACATAATGATCTTTAACAAAGTGAATATAAACTAAAGACTAGAAGAGTTGACCAGGGATTTGCAATCATACAACCTAAAATGTGCCAAATAATATTCATTGTTTATATTAAGCATATTTTTAATAGTTCATGTACTGCTGTACTGTAGAATATACACTTCTGCATTCACATTGATTGCCCTGTAGATAATGTGAAAATATCCAATGTGCTTGCATTAAATATGTCCCATCTTCTTATATGCCCCGCGGGGGTATTAGTCCCCTTAGGACAGTTCTAGTTTTCTGGTAGAATGAAAAGGTGAAAATAATGAACGGTGATTAATCTCATAATTACCATAAAAATACAAAATTAAGAGTAGGATAAACACGGACCCCTGGGTTGACCAGACGTGGGATCAGGTAACATCCCTTGTCGATCGGTCACATCAGCCTAGAGCCCTTGATCAGGTAAACAAAGTAATTGGTTGTCAAAATCAATGTGGAAAGAACAGCTTAACAATTGGCATGAAAGATGTCAAACAGCATTTGACCTAATGACAAGTTATATTGGTAAATTAGATCGTTATAATTACCATACAATTTACGAAATGCTGACTTTAAACGCGACTGTTTAATCCTTTGTAACATCAACTTATTGTCAGCAACCTGCCTCGATTTGAAAACCGATCATACGCAGAACATGCTCCTGTGTATCAGTTGAGAGACATAAACACTATATCCAGGTGATGATGAAATATTACTACATAAATATGGGAAGTTGGAGATGGAGAGGATGAATTCATCCCGTTCGTCATAAAGTTGAGTTGTTAGTCTGCCGTTAATATCTATGTTCAATAAAATATCTAAGTATGAAGCAGATGTGAAGGAGTCTGTGGTGTTTCACTGGGGTACATCGAATTAACATGTGAATGAAAATGATTATTGTTAATAGATAAAACGTCGTAGATATATCTAAATGTCGAGTTGAAGGCCACAACAAGATATTTTTGTTGTTCTCATGTAGAAGCTTATGAATAAATTCTACCTAGCAAGAATATAAAAACGGGTCTGATAATAAATTTAGCTGTCGATTGCTTCTGTAATATTTCTTGGCATCGAACAAAAGTGGTTCGTTGTGTAGACGACGGAAATATCGCTTATTTCTGCATTAAAATGAAATACGATATTTATCCATCTATACAACCGATAACTTGTAGGAAGTATATAATATACCTTCCATTTATTTCTCTCGCTATTCTCAGTTTATCAGTGAGAGTTGTCATTCTTTGACTCGCTGAACTTGGAAAAGGTTAAAGATTTAATGAAATGAGGTGAGAGCAAATAAGAAATTGTGATTATTTTCTTTTTTATTGATTCAAACAAGTTTTAACATGTCGTATGGACAATGATAAACAGGTTTTGTGAAAACATTTGACAATACAATGATGATATTACACATGTTGTAGTGGACAATGAGTAACTTTATTTTAGTAAACAAAACAAGACACATGTTGTATATATAGCTCGCCTATTTTTATGATAACAACTAAATGCAAGTAGTTGAGGGTTGGTGCTGTCACTATCTGATTTCCCCCAACAGTAAACGCCATTTAACATCCAAAATTATGAACACGTGTGCAACAATAGTAGAGGACTAACCATATCAAATAGCACAACACCGTGATATATCAACTCATTTTTGTTTTCTTTCTCGAGCATGCATTTGAACCATGTATCCGACTATGTCGTACATGTAAATATTGTAGGGTAGCAGGGGACAGTTTTGCACTATAGGCCCGGTCAACTTTTAAAAAAAAATAATGGAAGTACCCCAAATTTGAAGTGATATTACATGTGTAAAAATGTATACAATAAGTTTAGGATGCATGTCAAATGTAGCTGAGTGCTTAATAAAAATGTTGATGTACAACATGTAGGTGTCACCATGATTCCTAGCATATAGATGGGTGCAAATACGAAACTAAGACACGTGGTCAGTTGCTGAAGAAATTCCGGTGAAAACATGCATGGTCCAGCAAAAGGTCTGTAGCTGAGAGGGAAGGTGGATGGCCCAATATGAGAGGTAGGTTTTTGAGATGGGCAGATAGGGTTCTAGATTGTGCATAGTGTCTAAATCCCCAGGTTTGGTACTGTGATAGTGTGGGGGTGGTGTGGATTAGCCCAAATGAATGAAAATCAAAGCAAAAAAGGGGAACCTGCTCAGAGCATGTTTTGTGCACCAGCACCAGTATTTATAGATTACATATAATTTAGGTAATATTTTATTAACTACACCAATATGAAATACAAGTATTGACATAAAAGGGAAATATGATTTTTCATTAGTCTGTCATGATCTGACTTTGATGTATACCCCCATCCACATGTTTCAGAACCAAAGAAACTGTCCCCTGTCACATAAAGGGGTTTGATACCGCCCTATGGTAGTACTGTCGGTAAAATCCGGTGTTCTCTCTTCCTGTTGTGAGAAAGCCAACAATGGATTCTATGTACAACGTACCAAATACAGACACGTTTTATGTCCTAATAGGTCGCCAACATATTTTCCATAGAAATTTAAGTTTACTTGCGTTTCTAACATTTTCTTTTCCCCCCATTCTTTATTATTAAGAATTTATCTGAGGAAAAGGGGATCTGTTGAAAAATCTTGCCCCCGTATTTGTTTGAAAAACTGTTGAAAAAATTACAGCAAGGCAATTAAATGTTCTTTAAAGGATAGGCAAACATCTAAGCAAATGAACAATATACTAGTATTATTCATTTATTATGTCCAGTTTTAGTTATTATCCATTGACATGACACTTATCTACCGAGCAAAACACCAACAAAATTTTCAAGATACAGGAAAGAGCTTTAAGATTTATGTATGATGATTACAAAAGCACGGATGAAAAATTATTAAATCAAACAAATTTTCCATCAATAATATCAGGAGAATGCTCTGGAAACTTTTAAAATTATTCACAAAATTAGTTCAGTTTTTCTACAAGATTTAGTTGTTATAAAGAACCATTCATACAATTAAGATATACGAATTCAGCTGAAATACCCAGATCAAGAGCAACCAGTATGGGATTTCAGGCAGTAAGGTTGTGGAACTCTTTGCCGAATGATGTCAGAAATTTCTCATCATACAGTCAATTTTCATATTATATCCTAAATTGGTGTGGGGACGTAAATTGTACGTATAAATCATGCAGACTCCAGCCTCTCCTGCCTAAATCTAAAAAGTTTAATCTAAACTATTATTTTTAACAGTTTTAATTTTACTTTTTCTAACTATATTAGTGCTGTGTATCTTATTGCCTTATTTCCCCTGATTCTTCTGTATGTATCTGTGTTTTATATAGTCCCTGTACATCTATGGATGTTTTACTTTTCCCAACTGTATTGTTTTACCTCTTTCTAACCCCTACTACTTCTGTATGTATAATATGTGTTTTCGTTCATATAGTCCTTGTATATGTATGCATGATGTGTGATGTCAATATACATGTATGTGTTTTTTGTTTAATAATTTTTCTGTTTTATGATTGTGCATGTATATATACCATTATTTGCTATGTGTTTTATACTATATAGTCGGTTAAAGAGCTTATTAGCTCATACTTGTTCAGTGTAAATAGTTTCGACTTTAGATATAATTAATTATTTACTTACATGTACTTATCTATTTATTATATCTCCCTTCCCAGAAGGAGGGCATATTGTTTTAATTCTGCTTCTTCTAAAAATGCTCTAAAACAATGGAAGGGGGAGACATCAGTTTTCGTGTGCTAAAACAATTTTTCCTTGTGTATTTCTCTATTTCTGTATCTATCTAGCTATCTATATGATTTGAACATATTATTGTATAAATATACAAAAGGATTAGTTACAAGTTCTGCTAACATAGAAAACTTTTTCATCTATATATTCATTTAAATATATATCTATTTATCTATGTATCTATTTATCTATCTATCTATTTATTTATCAATCTACTTATTGCAATGCAGTAATCAAAGTGTAATACTTAAAGTGGAAAATTCTGTGTTTCTCTAGAATAAAAAAGGTTTATTTCAAAGTTTTGTTGTTTTTCTACATAAGTATAACGATGTCAAAATATGATGTCAAGGCTGATTTATCTATAGAGTAATGTTCATAAATTACATCTAAATCTGGCACAGGAAACTTCATCGTAAAATGATGTATGGTTTATATATGTGTAAAAATAGCTCCGGCATACAATATTATCACCTCAGCAACGATAATTGGTTTGAGCAGTTGCTAATTTATTTTAATTATGCAGTAATAAATAAAACAACAATTTAATCTGTGATTGTTTATAGATCAAAAACATGATTTATCTACTGGGTTTTTTCTTTTCTAGAAATTTAGTTAAATTAAAACGAGACATATTCAAATTAATGAATTCTTGGTTATTCCAAAAACGAGGTGGAAGTAAATATATATTACCACGATAGGAACTTGATCAGATGAGTAGGATCAAGTGAAGTTGAACGGCGTGGATCATCAGAATAAAACAAGACGCGAAGTATCAAGTTTGATCTGATGATCCGCGCCTGTCAACGAGACGTAATCCGACTTTTCGGGTCAAGTTATTGTAGTAATGATAAATTTATTACCAACCCCTTATATATTTTAGATCCATGAATGTATTCCTAATTGAGAGAGAGAGAGAGAGAGAGAGAGAGAGAGAGAGAGAGAGAGAAATTATTTACGAATTATCACCTTCCACAAAATCATGCCTTGACGTCATCAGTTTCAAAGAGACATGATCTAGATTCAGATCACTACAGTGATGCAATACTGAAAATCGCTATTAAAGGGGGGGGGGGGGGGGGGGGTAGTGAAGGGCATTTTGTTCTTTCTGGGTTTTTTTAAAGGATTATAACGAGTCCAAATGACTATTTTCTTTATAAAATAACAATTTTCTACATCTATCTGGATTCATTTCCAAGTTTAAAACAATAATATTCAACTTACGTTTCCTGAATTTTTGTTTCCTGGATACAATGAAAAATTTCAGTCTGCTCTATAAGTTGGCCCCTAGTGTAACGTTTGATGAGTATGCATTTCAAAGTTGATGCATATCATTCATTTATTTATTTTTTATTTTTTTTTATAATACATTGTATTGGAAAGGAATTTGAGGTGAGAAAACCCCCGACTAAAATGAGAAAATGAGCTTTACTGTCTCTTTAATCTGTTGTAACTTTTTTTCTTGATTTTCTTTTCTTATATAAGATAATGATTGAATTGAAAGGTTAGCAAGAAAATAATTGGAAATATTCCAAACACACAAGGATTACAGCATTAAAAGATTTGAATTTAAAATTCCCGTATTTCTAAAGTAGCCTAACTAGAGAATATTATTTCTTCTCACTAGTCACATGATTACAGATATATTGGAAGGTAAACAATAATATTATGAAATTCCTATACAAAGTAGAGTAATTGATACACCAATATATATACGTGCTGATCAAAGAGAATAATTAAAGAATATTAAATATTAAGGCATAACTTATAAATTTGAAAAAATATATAATAGATTGATGTGTTTATTATCAAGTATTTAACGACATGCATATTCATAACATGAAGAGCTACGACGAAATATTAACATTGTTACATGATTAAATGAGTTAAGAAATGATGAAATTTATAAAAAAATGTTTAATGAAACTAATAATCACCAGTACCTTGTATGCAAAATACATTTATTAACCGAAACGACTGCAAGTTTTAAGCATCGCTTGTGATATTGCCTGACACAATATTAAATATGTTACTGGTTGCGATAAATAAATGTAAATATGCCTCATTTTCAATTGCACACGAATTGCAGTTGAATATTATCCGGGCGGAATGTGGGTATTCCTTCGTTTGTAATGCTCCATACCAATTGCATGGCATCACCATAATCCTTTCCATAAAGTTTTGGTGGTGAGTTATCAAATTTCAGTGAACCATCACAAGGCTGAAAATGTCCGAATCGCTTGCAGTACGGCTTACAAACATTTCCACATGGATCGTACGCTTGGAAAATTGATTCAGTGTGGTATTTTTCTGGACTTTTAACTGCTACATAAACTGTGGAAGATGTATAAGGTTGTCTTGAATCAACAACTGCGAACTCCCGGAATGATCCGTGGTAGTTCAGACCATCGCTGTGAATCATAATTTTGGTGAAAATTCCGTCCATGTCTCGGCAGGATCGCGTGTGATTAACATTTTGAATGAATTTGTCCTTCAGACTGGTGTATCTGGTTGGGTCGTAGATATCTCTTCCGATCTTCATTTGTCCTTCCTCTATCGGGAATGAGTCGAACACCATCTGTTCTTGTTGTCTTTTATAGATGATCTGCACGGGTATGTATACCCAGACTCTGCTGTCGGAAATACCATTCATTTGAAACAAGTTTTGAATCACGTTTGTTGGCACAGTGGGTGGGCACATATTTGACATAGGACTTAAGATTACCTCTTTATCACCACTCGTTAATCTCTGAAAGACCCCTATATTATTCTGCAACTCTTTTGGAAAGCCCATTTGAACTTCTTCCTTTTGTTGCTTGATTATGCTCGTTCTGTTCCGTGCAAAAGCTGACAGTCCATTTTGTCCAAATTGAGACAAAACAGGCTGTCCCATTTTAGACAAGCGACTCGCATCTATTACTGCTGTATTTCTTTTTCCCCTGCCAGTTCTAAATCGTGGTGGAAATTGTCCAATTCCGTTTGCAATAGGGAAATTTGGGAACGTTCGCTGCTGCCCTTGGTTTGTCGCTGATCCGAACGGTGCTGTCGGGGTTGTTGGAGTGATCATTTCCAATGTGACACACTGTGGTCGTCCAAATTGGAATTCGCAGGTAAGATAACGCGATCCACACCTGGGATTTCTGTAGCTACATGATGGCGAAGGTTCGTAACTGTAAATCCTAGTGGTGTACATATCGCTCATTCCGTGAAGATTCCTTAATCTCCCAAGTCCCATCAGTCCGTTTGGAGCATGGGCAGCAGTACCGTAACGTCTTGGATAATCTCTAGTTGGGTCAACTCCTTTCTCTTTTTGGCTTCTTCTGAAAACTTCCCAGAGATAATCGACAAAACAATGATGAAGATAGAAAACCGGGTCATACGCAGCTGTTTCAGCAGGGGCCATTATACCGCCAATGTGCTGATGGACGTCTCCGTGTCTGATTTCGAAGTCCCACGGTGGAGGGGCATGGGGCTCAGAGATTTCCTCCAAACGAGATCTGGTCATAATTGCTCGGATGTGCCTATATGTGAAATACTCTCCCTCATGACCTCCGGCTCTAACAAGTGGTCCCGCAGGTGTCTGCCAGAACCTAAAGGGTCCATCGATGACACGACCTTTCATTGTTCCTAAGAATTGGGGTGACCACATAATGGATCTAGTGGGGTCTCTTAAAGGTTGGTCCAAACGAGAATCAAAGTAGAGCAAAGTAACACCTGGGACCTTCTGTCGGAGAGCATTTTCATAGCTGTAATAGAACAGGAATATAAATGAATTTGATTGCATTATGTGAAGTGGTTTTGCTCAGTCTCATCTAGATTGTATACACTTGGAAATACGTTGAGGACCACCTACACCAGGTTTTTGTTATTGGTATATTTTATATTTTTACTTGGTAGTAAATCACTTCAACAGCATACACGAAATGAATCTGTAAGCGACTGTAAAATAGGGATTGTGGTGATTCTGTTTATACATATCATGATTGTCATAACTTTGTGCATTGTGTATCAACTCATCGGACGAATAGGACTTGTTCCAGTACGCTTCCTATTTATCATTTTCAAGAGCAAGCCAAAAATATCAAACATGTAATGTAAATACTTGTGCTACTTTAGTGCTAGCTTTCATGTTCATCGTTTACTATTTTAGTCATCTTACGTTAAAGGATTTCGTTAGTCCGGAGGAGGGGACACGTCGTACCGATAATTTGACAGTCTAATTCGTCGTGTCGTTGGTAACTTTAGCGCTTTATAGATTCAAAGAAAACTATCTCACTGTGTGTGCTTGTGTGTGTGTTTAGAAACTTACATCAGCAGAAGAACTCTATGAAAAGCCAGAAAAGCAGCACCATGATGTACGTCATCGCCTCTCTGCTGGTGAAGCAAACCCAGAGCGTCGAAGCGATTGGGTTTTACATCCTACAAAAGAATCAAATAGATGCTATAAATGTCAAAAGCGCGTGTGGTTGTTTAAAGCCAATGAAAATGGAGCACGGAAGAGGTACTATCAAAAAGGGTCCTGGAAAATAATTATTTACAGTATCTCTTTTCAGCATATTGATGGCTCTGAAATAATCCTCTCTTTGTTTATCTGTCGCTCTTCTCAGTTCCATCCGCCTCCTCAGAGTCTGCCTCTTGGATCGGGCCTCTTTGTTAGCCATACGTAACAACTCATCTATCCAATGGGTTGTTTCGTCTGTGATGTTTGGGTTATTGTTTTGGAGATGCCATCTAAATTTCTGAATACAATATTGGTGAACATTGTCGATACGTGGGTCAAACTCTTTGCGGTTGAAACGAGGTTGGTCAAAGCAAGTCTTCAACTCTTCCGGTGTGTCTATGATTGTCATTTTAGAGTTTACCATTAAACACAAAACCGCAGCGAGACCAAGCCGGAATAATATAGCCATGGTACTCATCTGAAAGGAAAAAATGAATTTACTGTTAAATTGAAATATATACTTTTAGGTATAAAAATAAATGGCTTAATTGAACGTTTTAAATCATTCATTAACACCGTACTTACTTATGAACGAGGCAGCTGTTCCTAGCGTTATATTTACACGATAGACCAGTAGGTCAAAATGGTCATATAAATAAAAATGAAATATCTATGGTTACTTTAATGAAGAAATATTACTGCCTACATACATGATGTAACAAAGCATTGATTCTTGTGGTGAGCGGTTTTTGGTGTAATTACACGAGTTTAATGACTACATATATAGACCTCGTTATTTCGGTAGCGAGACTCTACTTTAAACAATGAAGGGAAATGACATGTTCAATTTATCTGAAAAGGTATTTTATGAATAACATCAAATGAATTAATACGTCTATGTTCTGTACGTGTCGTGTTTAATAAATGTGAATTGGAATGCTTTAAAATGATATAAACTTTATGGAATGATTGATAAAATAATTTATGTATAACGCATATCTTAAATTGAAATCTATTTGTTTTAATCACTGACAGAATAATGTATTTGTATGTTCACTTCAAATTAGAAGTGTTTACAAAAATATTTCATCACAATTTAATTCTTAGAATCCAATTAAACCAAAAAAAAAAAAAAAAAAAAAAAAAATCAATACATTTCCGGTCGTCATTAAAATGGCTGAAAGTTGCTCATCATTTTTGGATCAAAATAATATGACCACAGTTCGTATGAATGAACCTTAAATTTAATTTCAGAGCGATGTTATGATAAAAACGATAATCGATGCATTTGCTATGTCGTTTGCGGTACAGTGTGGGTACATCTATTTCAAATCTTCAGAGCGATGGTAATACCTTAAGTTTCATGATAGAATACGGGAATGTAGGACAAACTTGGCTAATAATGAATTATGAGATTGATCACTGTTCGTTACGTCCACCTTTTTGTCATTGACCTGCTGTATATTATATATACAAGTAACCAACAGAACAATGTTGAATTGTCAAATTTTCGGGAATAGCTGTCCCTTGCTCTGGACGATAGGATATTTATAAAAGATATAAATGCAATTTTAAAGAACAAACTAGGATGCAAAGGTCTGGAAAAATATTATATAGGGGAAGCATTATATAGGTGAAACATTATATAGACGCCCTGATTCTCTCCAGGCCTTTGTAATTTAGTTTTAGTACTAGTTTGGACTTTATTATTACATTTGTATGCAAAGATTCTACCGTCCTTAAGAAGGAGCATATCATCCAGAAAAGGTGAAAATTTCGTCATCTTAGTACTTTTTATATCCTCATCTCTTGTATCTCATATCTACAATTAGATCTGACATTTTGGATGTTGAGTGTTGTTGTTATATCTCTCTCTCTCTCCCTCTCTCTCTCTCTCTATATATATATATAACATCCAATGTTTTGAAAGAGTGAAGTGGTTAGATTCTGTGCCAGAGATATTTGAGGAACTTGATTAACATTTCTGTTACCAGACGGGGACAAACACGTTGGCAAAGCAATATCATTAATTCCTTGAGATATTACTATTAACTATCATTGATTTATAATGAGAAAAGCACGTACAATTAGGGATCTTAATAGATGATATATAATATTTAATAAATCTATCACTATTTCAGAGTACACTTTTCTCACGTGAATATTAATTTGCATGCAATTTTTGTATATAAGTGATAAATCATGTTGATAGACTTGGCTCCATTAGTTTTGCACTTATTACAATGACGTATGATTTTTATGTATTTACTGATCACGATTGTCAAAGGTAATCAGGTAAATCTATTCAGCTACTAATGAAGATCTTCTTTGTTCATTCTGAGCTTCAGTAAGACCGTCATGAAGGTAAAAATACAAAATAATTTGAAAAACAAAATCAATCAAATTGGATGTTGGCATTTAGAGAGGGTTTAGTTTAAAGAGGTAGTGTTCTTCTTCAGAATATTTTAAATGCCTTCAGATTACCTTTAAATCTAATTTAACACCTATGGTACGTATTGCTTTAAGAATTCTAGCACAGCTGACCTAATTAGGGGTTGTTTTGTTTTTTTCGAGGATATGACGCCATAGAAATAAATAAAGAACTCTCGGACCACCTTTTTGCAGTTTAAAAAAAAAAGATTTTAGTTGTGGTCACACCCAAATACAACCAAAGAATTAACAGGAAAGTACAAATGAGAAACATAGTTTGAAAGCTTCGTCATGTTTGAATGTGACCACAACAAGACTGACGATAGATTGCACTTTTTGAGTAGCATTGAGTGCAAGTATTGAAACATTAAAAGAAATTACCAATCACATCAACATGGGAATTCAGAGTCACCAAACCTTCGCTAAACTGCAGAATGAAGCGGCCACCTTGCCAAGGACTGACTGCAATTCCCTGGTATTGACGTAAGCACTCATGCATTGAGCTAACCCATAAACGAACAGTACAACTGCAGCTGCTCTAATGCACATGTACCTCCCAAAATGTCACTACCTCTTAGCAGTAAGCACATATTCTCTTATGACAATTTCAAATCTATATATGAAAGTTATCTTGTTTAGACACACTACACACAGGCAAAACCAGGACCAAAACATCCTTGGCGGAAGAAAAGGTCAGGATTGTGGATTGTTTGGCTAAAATAGGGTCTTAGCGCCCTGTCTCTTTAATTGATGTCAGTCTTATGAACTTGGATCTTCGGAGTCAAGGTTAGTTCGGAGTCAAGGTTAATTCAAAGCAGGTGCTTGTGTTTTGATTATAAATTGCCGTTTATTAAAAATGTGACATACTTTTGTTACATTACTTATATATATTCGTAATAGCTTTGATGTTTATCACAAATCTCTCTTTTAAATCATTAATGGGATTCTTTTCAATAGTAGCTTGCGCCGAATGCACAAAGAATAAAATCCCAGAAGAAAACTCTGACTGGATACATTCGTGAAGTGTAAAGTAGCCAATTCCTTCCTATATCTGTACTATGAGCAAAATATGTGAAAGTGTATTGTCAGAAAATAATCAACCAATTAGAAATACTAAACTCTCTTATTCAGTATTGTACATTATGCACAGGAAATCTATAAATAGTTCATATATGTGCTCAGAGGATCAATTTCCACTACATCAAACTCTTCAATGTAACCTTTCACAAAATGAAGAAAACATTATAGAACAAATACTACAAGCGTTTTCGTGAAGACGGTGTCTAAGGGTCAAACTAATAACGAACAATGGGCAGCACGCTGAAAAATCACCTCTCGCAATATGACATATGGCTAATCTGCGTCATTGCGATCGGTAGATGTGAAAATGACAAGTAATATATTCAACCTGGGAAGCACGACAAGACGTCACACGGGGAATCCTGGATAAATTTGTGCGGTGTTAATAAAATAATAATCATCTGTTGCATAATGCATGTACAAACAAAAATCCCGACATTTGAAAATCTGAAGAAAAACTAGTAAGTGTTGTCAGCAAATACGTTTAACATCTTAATAATTAAAATAAACAGTTTTAAAAAAAAAATGCTTCTAATTTTAGACACTTATTGTGAGTGAATTTAAATTATATGATACGATTGTAGAATTTCATAATAGTTGGTAACGAAAATTCATACATACATACATATACACACACACAAATAAATAAATAAATAAAAATAAATAAATATAAATAAATAAATAAATAAATAAATAAATAAATATATATATATATATATATATATATATATATATATATATATATATATATATATGAAATTAATCTTTGTTCGGATGAATTTTTATTTTTATCCATAATTGAAGAAACGGATATTCACTGACTGCCTGAAAGTGAACGACTAGCACGATTTCAGGGTTACACTTAAAGTAATCAATCACCTAGCTTTCTTGTTATATAATTCAGTGTCCTATCCTTCATTATTTTTTAATCAGAATGAATTACATACTAGTCGAAAAATGAATACCACTTAAATTTTTTTTCCATTTGCTATAATTTTGTACACAGCGTTTGATATAATAAAAGTGAGAATTTAGATCATCTTTAAAAATGCCATTTTTTTTAAAATTGAGCGTAAAATCTTGTATATACTTATTGATGTTTCACATCAAAGATCATTCAGCTGATCCGGTCACTAGGAAACAGCCCAGTGCTTGCAAAATCAGAAAAATCACATTTAGGTGTGAACACAGGTAATAAAATATACAGCACTTCCGGAGATATTTTACGTCAAGGTGGTCAACATTTCTATTTCCTTGTTCCTTACTTTCCTCCAAATATTCAGTTATTCTGATAAGTAACCGAATGATTACATAAAATCACGTTTTTTCTCCACCCTTGTAGTTCTTTAATAACGAAAATATTCTTACAAAATGTTACATACCTTCAAATATTTTTTGTCAATCAGAAGATGTAAAACCTGGTATTCCGCTTATGACTATCACCGATGCTCTCTGGGAGCGAGCATGCGTGTATTGTCCCGTTCAAATGAATATATGACAATTCAAAAATCAAATTTTAGAGACCCTCATACATCACATGAACGTAATAGCTTAGCTGTCAAAATCAACGTGAAGAAAATACATTTATATGCCCAGATAATCAGTCTATGACATTACTGCTTAGAAATTAACCTTTGTGTGTTGCAGCAATATTATGCTCAAGAGATGATTAATAATTATGGTAATGAGTTTGTTTTAATTGTCATGTGATTGAATTTTATTAGTTAAATATAGAGACAAGGAAACTGCAAGTAAAAACCAATCAAATTACCGGTATGATAAAGATACGATTCATAACTTCCAGAGCTGATATATGTTTGCTCCCGTCTTTTTAGTTAACACTTTCAAGTTATAATAGAGAAAACTAATGCGGCTAAATTTAGCCTAGTAATATCACATTTTATAAATTTCCATTCGAATTTTATACATACTTAGGACCAAACACTCCACCAAAATGGAATACAATGAGGACATTTTCCCTTTATTCCTAGAAAAGGGCACTTCGCATTTCGCAATTGTAACATGATTAAGATTAATTTACACGGTTCACGTTTTACCTTGGAGCTCCTGCAGCACACCATAATTACTATTTTCTTGCTACTGAATTTTTTCTGATTTACGATTTGGTTATTCTTACTTCAAGCAGTATTTTTCTAAAGTAATTAGTCACGGTCTCTCTATGCACCAGTGGTTTTGCAGTTGTAGCTTTCTAAGTTAAAAAAAAAATCGCGTCATCTTTGTAAATTCATTAGCACGTGAACATAATCATTTTGAATTCAAACAGCAATATAACAAGTTGACTTCATGATTTGAAATGTCAATTTTAGTTCATGCTCAGAATTCTAATGACTTTGGATAATATACGCTGCGCAGAAACATTGTGTATGTAACTAAGTGTTAAAAAGCATATGTAAGCTATCCTTGCAAAAGAACAATTGATCTGTACATCTTGGTTGTGGTGGTTAATAATGTCGATTTAAGAGGATCTAAATAGGTTTGGCATACAAATTTTCCTCTCCTGAAGACGTTTGTATTTGTCTTCCAATGCCTTCCTTCAACGAGCTCTTCCCAGGTTTTTGTTATTGTTTCGATTGTTGTGAAGCGAATCTTAATTCTTTTTAAATTCTATTTCTAGGTCAAACTACCTGCCACTTGTTTCTTATCTCACAATGTACAATCAAATTTTGTACATTAGGATCGTTCTTCTCTGGCGCTCGATTTCCGAGAAAACAAGTTACATATAGTGCCCGATGTTTGTTCGTTTGGTACTAGCATCATTCGTTAAGCTGTTGTTTACGAAAACGGCACTAAGACAATGAATTTGAATGTAAGGTGAAGATAACGAACAGTGATCAATCTCATAACTCCTATTATAAGCAATACAAAATAGAGTTGGGCAAACACAGACCCCTTGATATACCAGAGGTGGGATAAGGTGTCTAGAAGGAGTAAGCATCCCTCCTGTCAACTGACCACACCCGCCGTGAGCCCTATATCTTGATCAGGTAAACGGAGTTATCCGTAGTCAACATCAGTGTGCCAAGAACAGCCTAACAATCGGTGATGACGTCTCAATACACATCAGACAGCATTTGACCCAATGATATGTTGTATTGGCAAACTAGATCGTTATAACGACCATATAATTTGCGAAATGCTGAATTTAAACGCGACTGTTGGAACCCTGCACCATGAACTTGTTTGTCAGTAGCCTGCTTCGATTTAACAAGAGGCCCATGGGCCACATCGCTCACCTGAGTCACCTTGGCCCATATCTGAAGACTTTCCATATATATTTGCATGTAAAACCTAATAGTCCCTATTATGGCCCAAACTACCCTTTGCAAACTTGAATCTACACTATGTCAGAAAGCTTTCATGTAAATGTCAACTTCTTTGGTCCAATGGTTCTTGAGAATAACATTTTTAAAGCTTTTTCTATATTTGTATGGAAAACTTTGACCCCCCCCCACTTGTGGTCCCATCCTACCCCCCGGGGGCCATGATTTGAACAAACTTGAATCTGCACTATGTCAGAAAGTTTTCATGTAAAAATCAGCTTTTCTGACTCAGTGGTTCTTGAGAAGAAGATTTTTAAAGATTTTTTCTATATATTTGTATGTAAAACTTTGATCCCCTATTGTGGCCCCATCCAACCCCCGGGGCCCATGATTTGAACAAACTTGAATCTGCATTATGTCAGGAAGCTTTCATGTAAATCTCAGCTTTTCTGGCTTAGTGGTTCTTGAGAAGAAGATTTTTAAAGTTTTTCCCTATATATTTGTATGTAAAACTTTAATCCCCCCCCTTGTGGCCCCATCCTACCACCGGGGGCCATGATTTGAACAAACTTGAATCTGCAATATGTCAGGAAGCTTTCAGATAAATTTCAGCTCTTCTGACCCAGTGGTTCTTGAGAAGAAGAATTTTAAATGACTCCACCCTATTTTTGCATTATCTCCCCTTTGAAAGGGACATGGCCCTTCATTTGAACAAACTTGAAAGCCCTTCACCCAAGGATGCTTTTGGCCATGTTTGGTTGAAATTGGCCCAGTGGTTCATGAGAAGAAGATGAAAATGTGAAAAGTTTACAGACAGACAGACAGACGGACGCCGGACAAAATGTGATCAGAAAAGCTCACTTGAGCCTTCGGCTCAGGTGAGCTAAAAACTGATCACACGCAGAACAAGCTCTTGCGTATCGAATATGTTGAGAGGTATAAACACCATATGCAGGTGAAAATGGAATATTGCTTCATAAATACGGTATAGCAGCAATAAAAATCAACTTTCGTTAAAAGATAATTTTCATATGTACATATGAGTTACATTCATTGTACGGTAATCTGGATATCCATAAAAAGAACGACGGTCTCTTGGTAGTGCCTACTCGTATGCCAGTAAGTGATGCCATATTGATAGTAATAAGTGATGCTAGATTAATACTAGCAGGTGATGAAAGGCGAAGATAATGAACAGTGATCAATATCATAACTTCTATAAGAATACAAAATAGAGAGTTCGACAAACCCGGGCCCCTGGATATACCAGAGGTGGAATCAGGTGCTTAGGAGGAGTAAGCATCCCCTTTTGACCAGTCACATCCGCCGTGAGTCCTATATCTTGATCAGGTGAACCGAGTTATCCGTAGTCAAAATCAGTGTGCCAAGAACGGCCGAACAATCGGTATGAAACACGTTAGACAGCATTTAACCCAATGACAGATTGTATCAAAATTGGCAAACTAAATCGTTAAAGCGACCATAGAATTGGTGTAATGTTGACTTTAAACGAGACTGTGGAGACCCTTGCATCATTAACTAGCCCGACTTATCATACGCAGAACACGCCTTGCATATCGAATTAGTTGAGAAATATAAACACCATATACAGGTGATAATGGAATATTGTTGCATGAATATGAGAAGTTGACGATGGAGAAGCTGAAATCATCCCGTTTGTCATAAAGTCGAGTTGTTAGTTTGCCTTTAATATCTACTTTCATTAAAAAGTCACCGCCGCGGTGGCCAAGTGGTTAGAGCGTTCGCCCCGCATGCGGGAGGCCGGGGTTCAAATCCCGGCCGCGACCGAAGTCGTTAAAACAGGTAGTGATAGTTCCATCGCGAAACGCTCGGCATCAGGTGTGAATGTCACGGGTCCTCGGAGATGACCTTAAAAACGGATGACCCGTGTCACAGTAGGTGTGGCACGATAAAGAACCCTCACTGTTCAATGGCCATAAGCGCCGAGCATAGGCCTAAATTTGTAGCCCTTCACCGGTCTTGGTGACGTCTCGAGCGAGACGTTAAGCAAGATACAATCGATCAATCATTAAAATGTCTAAATATGAAGCAGAAGTGGACGACTCTGTGGTGTCTTTTTATCGAGTTCACAGGGATATATCAACATATGAATGAAAATTATTACTGTATTGTTAATAAATAAAACGTCGTCGATATATCTAAATGTCGAATTGAATGCCACAGCAAGAGATTTTTTTCTGATGCTAGATTGATACTAGTAAGTGATGAGTGGCTTAGAATGTTGCGCTTTTTTTCTGCCTAGGTACATGAAGCAGCGATTTCCCTCATCTAAAATGGTGCTTCTTTTGGTAGTTCTGATATGACACAATCTAAATTTTTCCACATGTAATCGTCAGGTGTTGGTGTGATCCACACGTGGAAGTCGCTCTCCTCAATATGGGACGCCGTGTTCTTTATATTTAAATATAAGTTGTATAACTCTGTGATTTATAACTTTGGGGTCAATATGTACGTTTTCTCCATGAGATTTAAACTTACCTTGCTACTTATGTTTTTGAACTGGCCTTGCATGGGCTGTTAATATTTTTCTCTCGAACTTTCTCAATACTACGAAACAGTAACTGCTATAGTCTTTTACAACGTCAATGATTGATAAAATGTATTTCTCACCATACATATACAGTGTTATGTTAATCGATGACAAAAATCCCTGTTTTTGGTCATTTCATGCCTGGCTTGATTTATATTAGCGCAAATCAGATTGGACATCAACCGCTGTGATCTCATGTTTCTATCATAACTTCGCATAAAACTAGGGTAATACATGTACATTATAGTATGCGTATGCACCTCCTCAACGCCTTTGGCTTTTTCGAAGGATATTGTAGTATCTTAATGATCTGACCGAAGTTGTTGTATTGTCACTGCTCCTAGGAATACATGAATGTATCATGACCTGGTGTAAAGGCTGCACCTTTATATCGCAAACTACGACAGGAGATGACACAGGGTTCGTAAATGTACATGTGAGTTCCAGTCATCCTTTCTCTCAGAAATGAAAATCAAAGTTATATTGTCTCGTGTTTTGATATCGAATTTCTGATTATTATATACAATTACTATACAAGGATCCCAAGAAAACGCTTTGTAATTGAATATCTGATGAAAGTGATTTATAGTTGATTAACAACAGGACGTTTCACAAAGAAAATACATGGATCTTGTCCCGTCTACAATATATCAGCTGGTATGTAGACTCTTTTCTGATTTTCTTTATTCTAAGATGAGGATGGAATTGCAAATTGGATTGTTTATTGCTAGAGAATATTTTACTCATATGTGTCCTCAAATTGACAGCGAAATGCAATATCCATAAGCCAGTGTGTCCTCAAATTGACAGTGAAATGCAATATCCATAAGCCAGTGTGTCCTCAAATTCACAGTGAAATGCAATATCCACAAACCTGTGTGTCCCTTAATTGACAGTGAAATGCAATATCCACAAATCTGTGTGTCCTCAAATTTACAGCGAAACACAATATCCACAAACCTGCGTGTCCTCAAATTGACAGTGAAATGCAATATCCATAGGCCTTCGTGTCCTCAAATTGACAGTGAAATTCAATGTCCAAAAGCATGTGTGTCCCCTAATTGACAATGCAATACAATATCCAAACTTTTAAGATTACAAACAAACTTTACAGTACCTTGACATAGATCATCTTATACTTAACCTACCTATGTGTTCTTGTTATTCTTTCAACTACAGTTCAGCTGATTTTAAAAGGTCCTCAATTCAGAGAAATTTGGCTTTCAATTGGCGACAGAACTTCATCTCTAATATGAATTCTGTCAAATATTATGCCAAACAATGAGCTAGATATGAAAAAGGAGAACTTGATACCCTGTCAGAATGGATAAAAAGTATAATGCATTGTAAATATAATCTCATCTCTGGTATATCCAGGGGTCCGTGTTTGCCCAACTCTCTATTTTGTATTGCTTATAGGAGTTATGAGATTGATCATTGTTCTTATCTTCGCCTTTCATAAGAGGAATATTAAAATCTTGTATTAGACACATCAAAACAAAAGCGCGTACCATCTATCCTTCTGTGTTAGTTAATCAGAAGTGATAAAAGAATTAGATAGATTACATGAGTAATGTTTTGGTTCCAGCTGACAAAGCTTGTAACAACATTGTCCTTGTTTGTAAGGTACATTATTACAACTGTATCTTAAACGAACCTTGCATTAATTCCACATTTGGTTATCGTACTTGTACTTATACTCCAATTGCCTTTTCAAAAGATGATATTCTTCAAAATCATGCTTCAGTTTTAAACACATTTAATATCTCAGTCAATGAGTCGGATGTATGAGTTACCGTACCTATACTGGAGTCCTAAACTTCATAAAAACCCTTACAAATAAAGATACATTGCTGGATCTAGTAAATGTTCTACCAAGCTCCTATCTTTGCTCCTCACGAAATTATTAACAGCTGTGAAGGAGAAACTTCAAATGTATTGTGCCACAACATACCAGAAGTGGTGAAATTAAATTGCATTCTAAAAAATCTAAAGAACTTTTAGTAAATTTGAAATCACAAAACTTTTCTCAAATCAACAACATCAAAACGTATGACTTTTCAACACCTTACACGACCATTCCTCACGATGAATTAAAAACTAGCCTTTTGACATCATAGGCAGTTGCTTCTTCAAGAAAAATGGAAAGACGAAATATTCACATTCAGTTATCAGTCATTCAAAAATTACTTTGCTAAACACCACTCTGATTCTGCACACAAGTACTCTGAAGTTGATATAAGATGTGCTGGAGTTCCTCATTGACAATATCTACGTAGTCTTTGGTGATCAAGTTTTCCAACAGTCTGTTGGAATTCCCATGGGCACGAATTATGCTCTTTTGTTAGCTGAGCCGCTTTTTGTATTCTCATGAGACAGAACTTATATATGGGAAGAAAAAATCCCTAGCTGCGGGACCTTCAACTCGACATTTAAATACATGTATTCCGAAAACGTTTTGTATATTAACAATAATCATTTTCATTCATATGTCGATTCGACATAAAAGACACCTAAGACTTTCACATTTACTTCGTACTTACATATTGTATTGAACATAGATGCTAATAGCAAACTAACAACTCAACTTTATGATTTCAGCTTCTTCATCCCATATTTATGTAGTAATATCCCATTATCACCTGCATATGGTGTTTATGTCTTTCAACTGATTCGAAACGCATGAGCTTATTCATGCGTATGATAATTTTTTAAATTGAGGCAAGCTACTAACAAACACGTGGATATTACAGGAGTATAAACTTTCTCATTTAAAGTCAGCATTTCGCAAATTCTATGGTCGTTATAACGATCTAGTCTGCCAATACAACCTGTCATTTTGTCAAATGCTGTCTGACGCGACTCATGCTAAATGTTAGGCCGTTCTTTACACATTGATTTTGACTACGGGTTACTCCGTTTCCCTGATGAAGATACAGGACTCATGGCGGATGTAACCGGTCGACAGGAGATGCTTACACCTCCTAGGCACCTTATCCCAACTCTGGTATATCCAGGGGTCCGTGTTTGTCCAACTCTTAGTTTTGTATTCCTAATAGGAGTTATAAGATTGATTACTCTACGTTAGCTTCACCTTTTCATCCACAAGCATGCACGTCTCCTCTAATTGCTCATGCAACAGTCTCTTCCATTAAACATGTGAGGGATGACATTAAGTGTTGTGCACTACCTCGGTGTCCAATATCTCTTTTATGTCGCATTCCGTCCAAAAGGCTCATTTCACTAATGGCTTACGTGAAGTTGCATACAATTTTCAAATGTTCATATTAAGGACTGATAGAGTGTCAGGACAGCTCGTTGGTCTGAGTAATTACACATGGTATACACGTAACCGTCTAGCTCTCTCTGTGTGATCGTAGGGTAAACTTTGGTTTAAAGTTTCAACTTTATTTTACGACGATTAGTTCTATAACTATCCTGATGTTTTTCGTTGTCTTGGATATTGGCGTAAAAGAGTCATTGATGGGGGAAACCTATGTCCCAATATTTTCTCAGAGCTACCGTTCTGCAGCTAAACGCTTATACACCTATCAATGTGACTTATGATAATGGACATTTCATAGAAAAAAATTGCATGTAAACAGAATGCGAATTCTGGCTCTTTTTTAATACTGTGAGCAGAGCAGATTTTTCACAAAGCGCAAACACACGTTTTACTTTAACTAAACATGATAAACATCTTACAAATAGTGTTTCCCAATGATTTTTCATACACGAAACGTAGTCAGATTTTCTTTGCATTACGTTGACGGTGAACAGGGATTCATCTTCACGTGACTGTCATAAGGAAATCACTATTGATGGTTCCACTAGAAGAATATTCAATTTTGGGGAAAGCATCTAGTCACAACCCACAACGTAATGTTTAAACGAATGAATTTGTCAACCTTCGTCAAATATTGACAGTTCATTTCAGAAATGAATTTCCATTTTTGAAAATTACATACGGGTTTGAACTGCGATGCTGAACGTCGTTAGGACTTAGTGGAAGTAAGCCGGTGTGAAGTGTTGCAGTTCATAACTTAACGTGTATTTAAAAAAAAACATGAAGTTTATTTCTAATATTTACAATCAACTTTCATTTCTGTCGGAGTTCTCAGCTGTTAAAATGGACGTATTATATTCATGCATTGTTTACTACTGCTATACGTTCATGGGGAAATGATTATCATTACAATTTGTAGATATATAACAAGAGCCAAGACATTGTTTGGTTGGTTGGTTATATATTGTTTAACATTTTATTAAGTTTCCCAGTTTACTTTCGGAAGGTCGGTGGTCTCTTCCCAGGTACATTGTATCTGGGTTCTCTCTTCCACCAATAAAAACTGGGCGCTACCAGATAACTGAAAAATTGTTGAGTGTGGCGGAAAACATCACTCAATCAATCAATGTTCGAGAATTTTTCACGCATATGGAGACATCACCATTGTCGGTGAAGGACTGCAAAATTTAGACATTTGCTCGGCGCTTACGGCCTATGAGCAGGTAAGAATATTTATCGTGCCACGCCTGCTGTGACACAGGACCTCGGTTTTTGTTGTTTCATTCGAAGGACCGCTCCCAATTTAGTCGCCTCTTAAGACAAAAAAGGGTACTGTACATTCATTTGATGAGTTTATTTCGCAGTAAAAAGGTACACATGCAATCGTAAGAGTATTACTTTTACTCATTTATATATATCCAATTGTTTTAAAATGAAAAATCTAGGAACTAACAACTCCCAACAATAAAACTCCAAATTTAACACAGGCGATGAGTACGAATGACATTTATATATAGATTTGCCAAAAATCCTTACCTTTCTAAACTTCAAATATTACTGATCCAAATATATATTTTATTCCCAAAGAGGACACAAACTTTAGAATTTGCACATTTGGGGCTTTATGATACCTAATCAAAAAAAAAAAAGAAAAAAAAAAGAACCATACACGGATGTGGGAACATGAAGAATTATGTCTTAATAATATATTAGTGTCTAATTTGCATATTTAATTTTTGTACGAAATTAGCTGCAATGATTTCCTGATAAAGGAAGACTTCGTCACATTTCAATGTCGGACATGCCTCAGAACACGTATGCTTAGACAGTTCAACTACCACAGTTTGATTTGTACCTGGCAGATAAGACGTACATTATTGTTGATCCTTGCTAATAGCAGGTGCTTTGTTTCACATTTTACTTGTACTGCGTGTACTATAACAAACATGCAAGATTTTTTTTTTAATTCCACGGCAATTTGTTGCAGAATTTTTCTCGTATTATCTCTTTGCTTCTTGTTGGTGGGGGACTCGGGACGACCCCAGACCGTATGTATATAATAATATTAAATAAAAATCGTCACTACGGAAACAACATTTGTTAAACATTACATTGTCTCTTCACAGAATCCCTCTGTTGCATAATTTACAGTGTATTCTGGTTCAGGTATACTAAAGTTACAAGAGCGGGTGTTTTAACCTAAAGACTTAACGCTACTTTAAAGGGGCGTGGTCACGGTTGAGCTGATTTTTTAAAAAAAAAATAAATATTTTTCCATTTTTATTGTTTACTATGCTTACTAAAGTATTTTTTGATTTGAATATCAGTTTTTGAGCTACAAGTGAGATACAGCAATCATGCACAATTCTTTGTAATGTAAACAAGGCTCGTGCCATGTTTTTGTTTACATGTAGATTGCTTGATAGAAAATAGCATGTTTAAATCAAAATGAGATGTGCTAAACACTAGAAACAGAAACTATTGAATTATGTTTAAATTTAACTTGTAAATTGAAAAATCTGCTTTAAACGAACTTTTACTGGTATATATAGCTTATATGTATATGTAAACAAAAACCAGGGCACGAGCCTCGTTTACATAACAAAGAATTGTGAGCTCTGTATCTCCCATGTACCTCGACAACTAACATTCAAATTTTTGCTGACTAGAAATACCTTAGTTAAAAGCATTTTAAGTATTAAAAATGGAAAAATGAAAATTTTCAGCTCAAATCGTGTCCATGCCTCTTTAATCGGTTACTGATACATAACATACCAATGCTATAAAGACGACCCCATTCTTCACCGTCTCTTTTGCTAAGCGGAATGTTCTTTTTATGGCCCCCTTTAAAAAAGAGGGGGCATATTGTTTTGCAACTGTCGGTCGGTCGGTCTGTAGACCATGTGTTGTCCGCTCGATATCTTTCGACCCCTTTGCTTGATAACAACCAAACTTGGTACAGGGGTTGCTCCTGGAGAGTATATGATCCTTATTGATTTTCAGGTCACATGGTCAAAGGTCAAACTGCTGGTCTTTACCCCATGTGGTAGACCATGTGTTGTCCACTCAATAACTTTTGACCCCTATGCATGATAACTACCAAACTTGGTACAGGGGTTGCCCTTGGAGAGTAGATGATCCCTATTGACCTTCATGTCACATGGTCAAAGGTCAAACCTCTGGTCTTAAGCCCATGTGTTGTCCGTTCAATATCTGTTGACCCCTTTGCTTGATAATAACCAAAATTGATACAGAGGCTTTCCTTAGAGAGTAGATGATCCCTATGGATTTTCAGGTCACGTGGTCAAAGGTTAAGGTCAAACTGCTGGTCTTAAACCCATGTGGTAGACCATGAGTTGTCCGCTCAATATCTTGAGAACCATTCACTTGATTGTAATGATATTTCATATGTGGGTTGAATATAAGAAGAAGAGGACCCTATTGTTTTTCAGGTCAAAAGGTTAAAGGTCAAGGGTCAATCTACTCTGGACATAGGAATATCATGTCCACTCAATATCTTGAGAACCCTTTGCTTGACAGACATCAGACTTGGTACACTGGTACATCATCAGGAGAAAATGACACCTATTGATTTTGAGGTCACATGGTCAAGGGTCAAACTGGACATAGGAATATATTGACCACTGAATATCTCAAGAATCCTTTGCTTGACAGACATCAAACTTGGTACACTGGTATATCTTTAGAAGAAGATGACCCATATTGATTTTGAGGTCACATGGTCAAAGGTCAAGGGTCAAACTGGACATAGGAATATACTGTCCGGTCAATATCTTGAGAACCCTTTGCTTGACAGACATCGAACTTGGTACACTGGTACATCTTCAGGAAAAGATGATCCCTAATTAAATTGAGGTCACATGGTCAAGGGTCAAACTGGACAAAGGAATATACTGTCCAGTCAATATCTTGAGAACCCTTTGCTTGACAGACTTCAAACTTGGTACACTGGTACATTTTCAGGAGAAGATGACTACTAATGAATTTGAGGTCACATGGTCAAAGGTCAAACTGGACATAGGAATATACTGTCCCTTCAATATCTTGAGAACCCTTTGCTTGACAGACATCAAACTTGGTACACCGGTACATCTTCAGGAGTTGATGATCCCTATTGATTTTTTAGGTCACATGGTCAATCCACTTTTGACATAGGAAGATATTGTCTGCTCAATATTTTGAATTAATGATACTACTCTCAATTAAATGATGTGTGTGTGTATAACCCTTTTCAATTTTGCCCCATGGGGGGCATATGTGTTTTACAAACATCTCTTGTTTAATTTAGATTTTTTTAACATAACTTCGCCCTTGCATATGTTGGGCAGATTCATGCAATGTAAGGCATTGAACCTGTGCTATTGCTGTCTACGTTATTTTCACAGTCCAAGCATTGGTTAAATTTCCTACAGCTTGCTTAGCAATTGAATATAGTACGAGGCTTTGTTACCCTACGCATGCGTGAAAGGAGCTTCGTTTTCAGGGACTGGAGGATGAGAACCGCTACCCGTGGAGTTATGACGCAACAATTGGTCAATTTTTAATGAAAAATTGAAGGAAAATTGCAACCCGTAATATCATTCAATGTGCAAAAACCGAAGAATATTAAATGTAGTACATAATACATGTACGCTTGCAGTGACGAAAGGTTTTTAAAAAATGGAGGGGGATGTAATCCTAAAGTAGTTTATAAAATGCTAATTTATGTAAAATTTAATTAAAATAAGGACTGATAATGATATGAAAATGAAATAGCACATTTTATATGTGAATTATAAAGACAATAATGTTTTCTACAAATTACTCTTAATTACAAAATCAAAAGTTGAATAGATGTCACGGTAAATCTGAAGGTCATTACCTAGAGGTCAAATTCCATCAGTTTTATCATTCCAGGTACCGGCAAGTGTTAGCTCTCGTTATTTATGAGGTTTCAATGTCATTAAGAGAATAGCATAAGGGAGCTGTTCAATAATGATATATTTAATTAATCTGAAACACAATTTAAGATATGTGCCAATGAACGCATTCTAAGCCTAATGGAACAACAGTGCTATCTTGATGAAATGGTGCTGTAGTAAAGGATGTTGTTAAAAACATTTTCACGTTTGTATGTTACTGCAAGCTATATGTAT
This sequence comes from Ostrea edulis, assembly GCF_947568905.1. Taxonomy (NCBI): domain Eukaryota; kingdom Metazoa; phylum Mollusca; class Bivalvia; order Ostreida; family Ostreidae; genus Ostrea; species Ostrea edulis. The sequence goes on along the minus strand of NC_079164.1, from coordinate 72,057,384 downwards.
GTTTGCATACTCTGAGATAAAACTTGACAATTTGTTTTATAATTAATGAAAGTATGCCGGCGTGAAGCGTTGCATTGCATACCCTCGTGTATTTTCAAAAATGAAGTTGGTCATATTTACATTCATTGTCGGAATTCCCAACCGTTATAGTAGATGTACTATATTTGTATTTATACGCGTATTTACAACTGCAAAGCATTCCTAAAGAAATAGTTAATAGCCAAAATATCAAAAGCATGTAAATGCTATGGTCGCTAAAACTCGTGTGTCTCGAATTTCCGTTGCACCCATACTTATTCTATCATTCTGACCTACAGTTGGATCTTCATACTTATTCTATCATTCTGACCTACAGCTGGATCTTCATACTTATTCTATCATTCTGTCCTACAGCTGGATCTTCATGCTTATTCTATCATTCTGTCCTACAGCTGGATCTTCATACTTATTCTATCATTCTGACCTACAGCTGGATCTTCATACTTATTCTATCATTCCGACCGACAGCTGGATCTTCATATTTAAGTTAAAAACTTCAACTACTGGTATTTAGATTTCTATGGAGTTCAAATTTATAATTAATTTACATCATGGGGGAAAATTAATAGTTAGTTTTTCTCCGAACATTTTTGTGTATAGATGTATATCCATTAATTCAAATGTATAATAATATATCGATATACATTCCAATTATAGCATTTTTGCTATAAAAAGTTTACAAAATATGGAGTATGTCATAGATTAAAATTAGCGTCCCATCGCAATAACTATATAACACTCCTATTGACCAATAACGTTGACATCACAATGTCATGAGAGCCTATCAGTATCATGTTAAAAAAATATCACATTCCACTATCTCGTAATTACGAGTTCTTTTCTCATAATAACGTGATCTTTTCTTGTAATGTTAGGTAATTATCTCGTAATAATGAGATCCTTTTTCGTAATTACGAGAAAAGGTGAAGATAACGAACATTGATCAATCTCATATCTCCTATAAGGAATACAATATAGGGTTGGGCAAATACGGACCCCTGGATATACCAGAGGTTGGAGCAGGTGCCTAGGAGGTGTAAACATCTCCTGCCGACCAGTCACACCCGCCGTGAGCCCTATAAATGGAGTAATCCGTAGTCAGAATCAGTGTGCCAAGGACGGTCTAACAATTGGTATCAAACACGTCAGACAGCATTTGACCCAATGATAATTGTATTGGCAAACTAGATCGTTATAACGATTTGCGAAATGCTGACTTTAAACGAGACTGTTGAAACCCCTGTAACATCCGGTTGGTTTTGTTATCATAATAACGAGATAATTATATCGTAATTACGAGATAGTGGATGTGAATTTGTTTTACATAATATTAATAAACTTTCGTACAATAGCAATCTAATCATTTACCTTACGAAAAAACCAGTTATTGCTTTACAACTTGTTGACTGACAAGCACAGAGAGTTCTTGATGTAGGATTTGTTTGATTTTGGTTTTTATTAATTTGATATCTTTTCAAGAACGCTTTCACTCATATTGAATCTTCACCGCTGTAGGTGAAGTGCCACAAATTTAGACCTACGATGTACAAGTATGCCTAGCGCTCAGGGCCGTTTCAGTGAGAGTTCTTTATCGTGACAACGCCTGCCGAGACACGGGACCTTCGTGTTTAAGGTCTTATCCAAAAGATCGGCGATTCTAAGTTTTAAATGTCGAACGTTTGGCGAAGGTTGACGCTCTCATGACACGACTGGATTCCACGATCTCCCTGTCGAGCAGCAATCAGCAATGACCGATGGATAATTCCAGGAAAAGGAATAGAGTTGTAATACTTGTAAGGCTAATGTAACTATCTATTGGCGTTAAATATTTATGATTTTCTTTTACATTATTAAGTATCATTGTGATATAGTACTTTCTCATGCGCGGATCTAAAGGGGGTGAGGGGTTTGGTATTTCCACAGTATAAACCATGATTCATAAAAAAAAAAATATGTAATTATATTTATGCACTTATTACTGAGAACAGAACCAATTCATAAAATTACCATGATATAATTATGTACAAAGTGTTCTCAAAGGAATAAATACTGATTCGATTTGTTTAATATCCTTTACAATTTACATAATCATCGATGATTGATGTTACAGTTTTATTTATACATTTACGTGATGTTTAATTATAGACTAGGATTTTACGTATTGATATTTTATACTTTTCACTATCTTATAAACAACAACCTTCTGGACTATGCAAGCCTTTGATTGGCGGTATTATACTCATATATACACTACACTACCATGAAGACATTGATTGTAGTACAGTTTAGAGTGTAGGCTGACACTACTTCGTTCACCTTTAGAAATTGACGGAAAAGAAATTGTTCAATTATTTATCAGACATGGAAACCGAGAATTACTTAATGACGTTTCTTAAGCTAAATCAGGCACATACGTAAGAAGAGTTGGGAAGGGGGAGGGGGCCTGCCCCCTTTTAGACAATATACTCTTGAGGTATTTTTGCATGCAAAGGCCGTTAATATATAATATGCAAAGTTAGATTTAACAGCTAATTGTCCCAAACACCACTTTTTTTGGCAATCAGTAAAGGGTAGCGGAAATGCAATTTGAACCGATGAATATTCTGGTCTCCGCCCCCGCCACTCATTGATCATTTCCTATACCAAATGAACAATGAGTGGCGGGAGAAGGGACCACCGATTAATTGAATTTATGCAATGACAGAATAACCCCCTCCCTGATTTTGGATTTTGAGTTGAATGAAACCTTTTTTTCGTTTTTAAAGAAGGTTATTTTTTCGTACAAAAAGTTTGCACCCCCCCCCCCCCCGGGAATAAAATTCTGTACCCGCGCATGTTCCTAAAAGGTACACGTGAAATCAATCTGTATTTATCTATTGTTTGACAATACATATTGAATAACCGGGTACTGCGCGTTATTTAATTGTCTACCAACCGTGGCGTGTAATCAGCGCAAAAGAAATTAAAAAATAGATAAAACATTAATGTTTAAATGCAAACATATCGGGCCTGGTCATAAATTGCGGGGTTTCAATGAGTACCCCACGGGGGATGGGGGTATTTATTTCCACGACTTCCTAATTATAAAATGAAAGTAGATAAACATGATAATAAGTGTATTTCTTGTAATCCATTAAAATAAATTTTGACATTTTCATCAATATATTGAATATCAAGTTTCTTTGAACTGATAATTTGTTACGAAAGTCAATAATTTTCAACCCAAACCATCTAGAGTTAGGAACGCATGGGTTTAATTGGTAGCGATCATGTATACAACGAATTTGGATCACTATGTCGCAATATATCCTGTAATCAATAAAATTAAAATTCACAATTAAAATTCAAACTCGTCAGTATTGGATAACGACGTGCCGATATGGTCGATTACACGTTATACAATCTTGGCGTCACTTACTTGTGTCGTGTTTGATTCGTAAAGTTCTTCAACATCGTGAAAAAGAATGCCGAAATAAAAAAGCCAATAGAAGAATTTATTTGCTTTCCACAGGACAATTATGATTAATTTTTGTACTTATAGATTTAGGGGGAAACACCTTTTCGAGTTGACGTTTGTGGAATTGCTCGTTTTGCAGAGAGAAATAGGTTTTATCCACACAAATTTCGCCGTATTGAAGATACCAGTTGTTGAGTTGTTTACGGAACAATCAATCTTCGCGTTTTTATTCAAATTAATTGAAACTGGAATTAAAAATATTTTGTAAATTGTACGACGAACAATTAATACAACGTGCGACATTTCACGAGATGAATACGCCTTTTCCCACAAGACTTTGAATGATCGATCATTTCCAAGCACCTGACATTTACGTAAATTGTAGATTTGACTTACAGAAAATACACCCATTTATAGATATTTCAATAAGAGTGGACTCGGTCAGTACTAAACAAACCGGGCCACTGCATCTAAGGACCACTGCACAGAAGCATGCTAATTCTACAGAAATCATCAAATGCCCCGTGTACATTGTATGTCAACAGAAGCGTGCTAAATCTACAGAAATCATCATATGGCACGTGTAAATCAACAGAAGAGTGCTAAATCTACAGAAATCATCAAATGTCACGTGTAAATCAACAGAAGCGTGCTAAATCTGCAGAAATCACCAAATGTCACGTGTAAATCAACAGAAGCGTGATAAATCTGCAGAAATCATTAAATGTCACGTGTAAATCAACAGATGCGTGCTAAATATGCAGAAATCATCAAATGTCACGTGTAAATCAACAGATGCGTGCTAAATCTACAGAAATCATCAAATGTCACGTGTAAATCAACAGAAGCGTGCTAAATCTACAGAAATCATCAAATGTCACGTGTAAATTAACAGAAGCGTGCTAAATCTACAGAAATCATCAAATGTCCAGTGGACACGTGTGTATATTAGATAACTCAACTCGGGATTTATCTTTTTGTTTGGTAAAAATAACTTATTTGTTTCAATCAAGTTCTCCAAGATCTGGCAAGTTTATTTTATGTAAATCTGTGATACATGTATATTTCAGAATTATGCAATATATCCAACAAACTTTTCTATAAAGATTTCGCTTTTTAAAAGATTTTGTTTTCAATCTTATCATTTTCAGGTCACTCGGGTGCTGTGTGTGTCCTTACATCATCGTGCATCGTTACATTTTGCGAATCTTTTACGTGTAACTTCGCCAATGTTCACCAAAATTGTTGGGCTAGGAATCCAAGCATTGTGAATTTTGTAGTCCCTGTCCTTTTGGACCCATGGGATAGGGATGCAATTTCTAAAATCGGTACAGTCTTTTGAATATTTACTCATGGGCATCTGGTTTGAAAACTGAGTGCATGCTTATGCTGAATATGATGACTCTATCGGAATCCTCAAGGGCGGGTGTATCATATAGTGAAATTGCATTAAATGTTTAGATATGTTCTTCATTACTCCTTGGCATCTAAGAAACAAACTTTATCGATATCAATGTCTTGTGAAATCAGTAGCCCCTAGTTCAGAGTGGCGGGTTTCAGGGTGGACCATACGGATTAATCAGTGAAAATATGTTAATTGTTTAAAGATCGCAGTTTCTTTACATATGTAAATCTACAAAACAAACCTATGTGCATGGTTGTTTAGAGTATGGAGGACTATACTGAATTTGTTACAATTCAACTTTATGACAAACGGGATGACTTCAGTTTTTCCATCATCATCTTCCCCATGTTGTATATTTCTATTATCACTTACATATGGTGTTTATGTTTCTCAGCTGATTCGATACGCGGGAAAATGTTCTGAGTATGATCAATTTTCAAATCGAGACAAGCTATTAACAAAGTTGATGTTACAGGACTTTCTATAGTCTCGTTTGAAGTCAGCATTTCTCAGATACTATGTAACGATACTTATAATTGAGACAAAGGTTGGTTAAGTCCGAAATCAGAAGAAAAAAAATCTCAAGTTTTAACATAAGTACAACCATTTCTCAGTTTTTAAGTAGCACACTGACACCTTGTACTCACACCACCTCAGATTTATTATCTGTAGTATGCTGTGTGAATTTCAAGTCTATGGGACTCTTGTTGAAGATAAAATTCTCCAGATGAAAACCGAGGCGGAAATGTCCCGTCAGAGTGATTTGAATGACTAATATTTCAACCCTGGTCGCGGTAGCTCAGTGATACAACGTTTGCTTCGTACGCAGGAGGTCGCAAGTTTTTACCGACAGAGGTCGCGAGTTGCTACCGACAGATACTGCGAATTGTTGCCGACAGAGGTCACGAGTTCTTACCTACAGATATATTGAGTTGTTACCGACAGAGTTCGCGGGTTGTGGTCCACAGATATCGCGAGTTGTTACCGAGAGAAGTCGCGAGTTGTTGCCGACAGAGATAACGAGTTGCTACCATCAGAAATCTCGATTAGTCACCTACAGATATCACTAGTTGTTACCAGCAGAGGTCGCGAGTTGTTACCGACAGATATCGTGAGTTGTTGCTGACAGAGATCGCGAGTTGCTACCATCAGAAATCACAAGTTGTTACCGATAGATATCGCGTGTTGTTACCGACAGAGATCGCGAGTTGTTACCTACAGAGGCCGTTCTTAATATGGAACTAACTTGGATGTGTGTCTTTTCATAAGCCTTCGCATGATATTTCTCTCTCTCAATAATGCTATTTGGTTATATTCACGTCTTTAAGGTTATAGTCATCCACAGGTAAGTAAAAAGGCTACAGAATTTAGGTAGAGGACCTTTCAACTAAGCATCAACGAACGTGACTAAGGAATTTTTGTACAGCACGTTTCCTTTCGTGTTATGAGGATTGCGTGATGATAATAAAAGGAAAATTCACCTTAACAAGGCTCTTCACATACTGTCTACATTTGTATCACTTTTGATCAGGTATTCCAGTCGACAGATTCCTGTTGTCGGAGCAAACATCTTATTTACTTTAATTACATTTTGTAAGAAGTTTGAACACTTCTTTGAGATTGTCCAAAGTGTCAAATGAACTAAATGTTTAGCACACCAAAGGATATCACTTGTCTAGCTTTGGAGAAAGTCTGTTTAAGGGCTGTATACAGATTCATCCTAAAGTTGATACACGCTAGTAATGACGATTATCATTATTAGCAACTATTAGACGATGTGTGGGGCTTCCTAGTTCCCACTGCTGTTAAAAGTGTGATGGATAATGCTTTCATTTATTTTGCCCAATTACGCAAGATTCATGTTCGGTGGTTTTAAAAAAATAAATGGAAGACATGTTTCATAGTTGGATTTCGGAATAAAACCTCTATTCAATTGCATCATATTAATGTCTTAACTGTTGTTTATATTTCAAGCTATATGTTCACAGTTGATAGTAATTATAATTTATTGGATGAAAGAAATTGTTTCCTCTTTTCCACACACCAAGGAAAACGCCCGGAGTAGAAGAAAGAAATTATCATTTTATCTACTGTCCTAAAGGTCAAATTTGCATAGGATGAAGACAATTTATTTTATTTCAGACCTACCTTATTTTAAGTCTGATACTTTTAAACAATAACATTTACAGATAAATAAAGGATGGGGAATTAAAGAACATCATACGCCATTGAAAGTAAACGGAATGATTTTTAGGTGTGTTTTTGTTATATTTTTTCTTTTCTTTTCCATTTTGGCTGTTGTTTTTTTGTTTGTAGTTTGTTTTCCTTTTAATAGGCTCAATAATAACTTTTACTTAAAATCTATATTGATAATTGTAGCTGACTATGAATTTGCCTATATTGCATACGTAGTACCCTTCTTGTCCCACCGTTCTTCAGGTTGCCGTTTTCAAACCACTATACTTTGAAGACCTTCTTATGATCATGTAATGAATCCAAGACTGAAAATAAGAAAGGGTACTAGTCTGAAGTTTTTGAAATAAGTATTTTATATCCGAAAGTATGAAATTTAAACGTCACAACCTTTTGCAATCCAACGCAAATCACACGTTTGCTCCAAGAAAAGTGGAGGAGTGGTAGAACCTTGTAAATTACATACATGTATTCCTCTGAGTAAAGAGACTTCATAATATTTGAAAAGGTGAATAGGATAGCTTCTTTGGGGTGCTTATTACAGAGCGTGTAGAATTGTTGTGCACGTGATGATTTGAAGGGGGAATCCCTGTACGCAATTTTATCAATGGACTAATTGTGAGTCCATTCATTAAAGCACTGATATTTTGACACGTGTGATGTACTTTTACAAGAACATATTACTTATATAGATTAAGAATAATAATTTAATTGGACGCATATTTTTATATTCAACATGTTGTCAAACATTAGTGAAAGAACATCAATGTAGAAGTCCATTTTACACAAATATTTAATAGGCTAACCAACATACAATTCAGAAATTTTACATAGTAGTATAAACTGACTGCGGTACACATGTGGGTGATAGATTTATAGATCAATTGCAGTCGCTGTAGGATCCGCCTCTTCTGAGCATGAGCCTGGGACACACACGTGCGTGGCGGCGTTGTAGATCGTCCCTGCCGCACATTTATCTGGTATGTATTGTCCATACATACAGACCGCGTACTGGTCGCAACTGTTTTGGCACTTTTGCACAGTACCAACGCAGACAGTACATTCGCCGGGTAAAACACAACCATCGCCTATATCACAAGCTGTAGAAAAATATTTTTTGAATATTTACTAAGCTACAATAGATTCTATCAAAGTGCGTCGCACTTAAGATATTTATGTGCCAAGTGCAACAAGTTTACTGGTTTGTAAATGCTAATGATGCAAGCAACTTATATCTAATTTCTTAATGTGGTTAATTGGTCAAGTTCCATTAGAATATTCTTTCCGTATCATTGTCAGATTATTTGAGCTAGACGATAGAAGAGATTTATTCATATCAAGTTGTCAAACTTGTACACTTGTAGTCGACCCGCTCTATTCTGCATTAATAATGTCAGGAGAGTGTCCGCTCCAGTCTGTATTAATAATGTCAGGAGAGTACCCGCGTCAGTCTGCATTAATAATGTCAGGAGAGTGTCCGCTCCAGTCTGCATTAATAATGTCAGGAGAGTGTCCGCTCCAGTCTGTATTAATAATATCAGGAGGGTACCCGCGTCAGGCTGTATTAATAATGTCAGGAGGTAGTATACTTACTTGCATCAGAAGAAGACGGTGGTGCGCTAGGTATCAGTAAAACAGGCATAGGTGGCGGGGTCGGTGGAACTACAGGGACCACCCCAGGCATCGGCCAGCTCTCCTCGTAGTCGCAGTAAAAGGTCATGTATACTTGTCTGCTCATTTTCCGAGGACAACTCTGACCAAGGTTCCAGGTGTTTGACACAGCTTCTCCATAGTCTTTTGCGTACAGTCGTGGATAACCGGAAGTTACGCGTAACATACCGGAACAGGGTTGCGATTCGTCAAGTTGCGAATTGGGAATTTTACAATATGGTCGACAGATTCTACCACACGAGTCGTAGGCGGAAAGCATGACGTCTGTTGCTCCATACCCGGGGTTTTTGATCGCAACGAATGCAGTTGAACTAGAAATAGCCAATCTGTGGTCGACAATGGCGTATTCCTTGTAATTTCCAACATAGTTGATACCATTAGACTGAATAAAAACAGCACCAGCTCCAAACTGACCTGTGTTACACGATGAATACGAAGCCGGTCTGCCTGTATCGAGGGGTACTTTTAAAGTAGCGTATGCGTCGGGCTCATAGATGTCAGTCTGTCTCAAAGGCCGTCCATTGATAACAGGAAAGGCGTTATATCTTTTGTATTCTGGAGGACGTTTATACACTACATCCACTGGGAGGTACACCCATTGACGCATGTCGCTAACACCGTTTATGTTAAATGTGTTCTGATAAGGTCGATTTACAGGGATTACTGGACAGGTTTCTTGGGAGGAAGTGGATGGGGAAGGATTTGGTGGTAGCATGGAATTTTGAATTTTATTGTTGATCATTCCTTGTATCATTCTGTTAACATCTGGTCCTGTTCCACGTATTCTAGGTATGCCTACATTCATGCCTTGGAAAGAAGTTGGCCCAGCCCGAGTTGGGGATGGGACTTGGAAGACTTCGAACCCCATTGGATTTGCCCTGTCCTTCCTAACAGACATGAGCATGTTATGTCCCATACGAGGTACTACTGCTGGCCGGGAATTTGGCATACTGTTTGGTCCAACTCTATGCACATTGATGTTCATATTTGGGATACGAAGCTTACTAAACCTTGCCATTTGTTGTTGGAAGTTCATGTGTTGTTGCTGTTGCATACGCATATTATTGTCCACCATTACATTCTGTTGCATAGGTGGCATGCGAGCCTGATCAACAGATACACATACCCATTCGGTCTTTATGTTCATACAATTAAAATATGGTGACCCACAATTACGATTAAAAGCTGTACATGATGGAGAATCATCGTACCTGTATATTCCATTAATAATATATTCACTGAAACTGTCGATGTTTCTAAAATTACCGAGTCCCAACATGGCCGTCGGTAAATGCAGAGTGTGGTTAACAATTGAGGGATAGTCACGAGCTGGGTCGATGTTGTTTCTTCTCTGCTGTGCTCTAAATTTTTCCCAAACGTAATCTATGTAAGCGTGATGGAGGAAGAAGACAGGGTCCATTGCAGCAGTAGTGAGTTCTCCCATTTGTCCGTCAATCCACATATGTACCTCACCGTGATGAAATTCTAGATTGAACGGGGTAAATGCATGAGGTTCTGTTATTTCACCTAATCTTTTTCGTGAAAGGATATTTTGGATAACACTTCGGCGGAACAGTTGTCCTGTGTTTGCTATGTTTCTAACTAAAGGACCTGCAGGAGTTGACCAATCAGCAAAGGGGCCAGTATTTACTATTCCATTGCCATTACCAAGGAAGCGGTCACTCCAAATTACTGATGCAACAGGGTTTGCCATTGGCTCGTCAAGCGTAGAGTCCCAGAATGGAAGAGTCGCATCCGGAATCTTCTCTCGTATAGCGTTCTCAAACCTATTAAAGATAATCAGAATTTTACATGTAGCTCATATATATAAGATGGTATTGTATTCACAATTCATATTTGTAAACAACTCAAGTTCAAGAATATTCAGTATAATTACATTATCAAGAAAACTCGATGCCATCCAAGAAAATTGGGTCCTCCATGGGCCGCAGTTTCGGTGATACCTTGATGCAAAGCAGCCAGTGCGTCATATTTATTTGGGAAAATGGTCTAAAAGAAATCGTTTCAGTTATTTTACGATACATCCAAGAAACAGAAGTGTTGCACTTCATACCTTCATGTATTTTGAAAGATGAAATTAATTTCTTATGTCTACATTCTTTTCATTTTTTGTAAGATTTCTCAGTCGTTAAAATAGATGTACTATATTTGGCAAGATTCATACGCGCAGTGTTCACAAATCCTGATGATTCATGAGGAAATGGCTATAATTACAATATGTTTATATATCAAAGGCAACAATACTGGAAATGTAAATACTAATTGACATTAGTATATAGTTGATTCATGTATTGATCTTTATCGACATGTTAAGGTTGCCTTATTATGAAATAGTGTTACTCTAAATATGTATCAGTTTATTATTTGGAGACTCCAAACCTTATCTGCTTTCAGCATCTGGATAGCCCTAAAAAACTTATGTCTCTCCAAATCTGACATCATTCGAATCTCCTTTCTCACTTTCACCGGTCCTGTGTTTGTCAATCTTCTCCTGTTTGGAAACACAAGCAGACGACTGTACCAAACGTTTGCATGAGACGTGACATTATAATTGAACCATTTGTGCATTCCGTTTTGTTGCCACATATACTGATGTACACATATCCAGTTGATTGACTGACCGACAGTATGTGTGATGCTGGTTTTTTGTGCGTATCTGGTAAAACAGTCGTCCAGTCCCTGTGGAATCGCCATGTTGTGTATCATGCCACAAGCGTGGTGAACCAACGCAAACAGAACAGGCAACAGAAGACAAACCTGAAAACAACCAATTATCACGGAATTGTGAACCTGAAAACAACCAATTATCACGAAATTGTGAAACTTTAAACAAGAAACTATAAAATAACGTCACAAGCAAAATTTTTAATCACTAATTTTATCAAAAAATAAAATTCTTTCTATATAGATTATGTTTTGATGGCGGTGGATGTAGAAAAACAAAACTATACTATCGAACGAGTTCATTAACGATCCTCTGACGTGGAACATTTTGGAATTTCAATGAAGCGTCTTTTTTTACCTTCCATTTCTTTTCTGTTTCGCTAACAGTTGCCATAACTGTCTTGTTACCGTTGGACAACGCAATAAAGCAAGTTTAGATTGGACTAGCGCCACCTATATAGTGTTATTGCCAACTGATGTGTCATGGTGACTTTTGGACGGAAAACGGTCTTCAGTGGAAATTGTTAAAACCATGTCTGAGGAAACGCATCGATGTTGACACAAGTTTTAAGGCTGTTTTTGTAGTTAGCTATTATTTCCTTACCGTGTTAACAAGATTGCTTCATCGACAAAACTTTTATAATGGCATTAGGTTCGCACCATAAAGCAGGATTTTACTTTACTTATAACACATTAGGTTAAAAAAAGACTAGGAGTTACAAGATGTTTTCGATAAAACTTCAACGTCATTTAAGGATAAGGTTATCGATATTTTATTTGTTAAAACAATTAAATGGCGAATATTATGAATGTTTACATCATTTCAACATGTTTGTCTTTGTCATTCTAACAACCATCTTGTTAATTGTTTCATTTGAAAATAGATCTAAAGGAAGCTGTTTGGAGGGTTTGTTCCTACACCACAGGTGAAACTCGGCGGTGTTAGTAGAAAGCTATGCTCAAGTTGTGGAAGAAGGAAAACGCATTCAGCTCTGGTGTATCAGTCATTAGCTACAACATACCAGAACCTGGGTGTATTTGTCACTTCAATTTGAACATTAACATGTATGTGCATTCAACCTTTCGACAATTTATTACCAAGACCAACAAGCATTTTTTACAAATTTCATTTCGAAAATTAAGGTGTCTTTTTCATCGAAATACAATTCTTATTCATTGTGTTAACAAGGATTTTGTATATGACCTCATGTCAACTTACTCTCGCAGTCCACCGGAAAACGTGTTTTGTTTTCGTAAGCGAACACTGAATAATAGAGATAACGTTTTAGAGTCAAAATTTTACCTGTAGTTGGTGGTATTTAATAATAAATGTTGTAGAAGTACTATTATAAGTCTTGATACTTAGATACTCACACTGAACACTTGTACTATCCCCCCTCCCGATGTTTACATACTCAGAAAGCACATAACAAACGTTGTGATCACATAATATAGCGAATTAATGCGAGGCAAGGCATCTGTAAGCGCAACAGGCATTTTAACTGCATTCTATACATCATCTGACTATAACGTGAGACGAATGAGAGGCCAAATATTTGAATTCTTAAAGTTATGTATGCCGTGATCTTTGGATATTATTGTAGGAATATAAACATGTGTTCATATCAAGCTATATAAGTTATACACATTACACAATTTAACTCAATCGGATTAAAAACCAATCAAGTTAATTTCCTATCTAATTTTGTATTCTACGAGTCGGACATCTTCACAAGTCAAGGGTTATTGATTCATTACCTCGCACTAAACCTTGACATCAGTCACCATTCAAGACATGGGCTCAAGACGGAACATATGATTGGTGTTGTAGCGCGGAGCCAATCAGACAACAGCTTCTATAATCGGTCGAAAACCATACTAAACATGCACGCCGCCGCATTGGCTACATGGCGAAGAATTTGTGGCTGTCGATTGATTTTCGGAATTTTATTTTCTAGGAAGATTTGACGAAGGGTTAGAATACGAGCCGCATGAAAACGATGGATTGTCCTTGTATGTTTGCCAATTGCGTTCAACAAATTGAACAAGTTATCTAAATTTGACTACATGTTCGAAATAGGTGTATAAATAGCTATACCACAAAGGGACGAAAATGGAATAATTAATAACGTTACATATAATATCAACACGCGATGTTCATGATGCTGAAAAAAGTACCCCACATAAGACCATTTTTCACTTTCTGTTTATGCTCTTATCAAACTTTCATTTTAAACAAGGAATCTCATTGGCTGATTTAAGTTTAGCTTGTTGCGACATCCTCCGTCCCAAACCCATGTTTTGAATGGTGACTGATGTCAAAGAGTTAGTGCGAGGTAACGATTCAATAACCCTCGACTTGTGAAGATGCAAGTCGGATACTGAGTGCCCCATTTCAAAATGTTCATGATTATGTGACGTTGCACGCCTAATTTCGATATTTAACAATTATACGAAATTACGTATAATTGTTAAATATCGAAATTACGCATAATTTCGATATTTAACAATTATATGTATGGCCGAGAGGTTAGAGCGTTCACCCTGCATGCAGAAGGCCGGGGTTCGAATCCCGGCCGCGACAGACCCAAGTCGTTAAAATAGGTAGTGATAGTTCCATCGCCAAACGCTCGGCATCAGTTCTGAATGTCACGGGTCCTTGGAGATGACCTTAAAAACGGATGCCCCGTGTCACAGTAAGTGTGGCACGCTAAAGAACCCTCACTGCTCAATGGCCGTAAGCGCCGAGCAGAGGCCTAGATTTGAAGCCCTTCACCGGTCTTGGTGACGTCTCCATATGAGTGAAAAATTCTCGAGCGAGACGTGAAGCAAGATACAATCAATCAATTAACAAATATATGGCAACGTGAAAGCGTGGACGGCCTGCAGATTGTTGGCGGGACACCTTCAGCGATAAAAGACAGAAGGAAACAGGGTAGAGAGAACCACCTTGATCAATGCAGAGGGATTAAAATCTAATGTTTGACACGAAATCATTATTCAGTACGACCACATATCGTAAACGAAATCCTCATCTCACATGGTGTTTTTAATGACATTTTTCTCGTACACTTGGGCACATCCATCATTAACGTCATTCATTCATAAATATGCATTAGAAAATCATCGTTTTCTCCGTACACTGAGTAGACCAGTACTCCTTTAATTCTCGTATGTATTGTAAAGAACTACGCACGCTAGCTCTGGATTCCCGCCTACATTTTCAACTTGCATATTTTAAACTACTTTGCAATTTTACTTATGATAGGTTTTAAAATGCAAAGTAGAATCCATTAGTAATTGATTATCAACTTTAATACCAGTGTTAATTAATTTCAAATCCTTTTGATTAGGGGGTAGAAAAATGTGTTCCTTAAAACCGGGCTTTAAAACGTCATATGATACTTAAAGATATTGTTATGTACTAGGTAAGGTAAGGAAGACCCCTATTGATTTTGGAGAACAAAGGTCAAGGTCACAGTGACCGAAAATGGATTGAAAAGTTCAGACAAATATGGTTTCTGGACAGTAACTCGAAAAGTTTAAAACTGAAATCAAATGAAAGTTGGTTATATTGTTGGATAGCAGGTTAGGAAGACCCCCAATTGATTTTGGAGAAAAAAGATCGAAAATTTTAGAAACATCTGGATCTCCATGAGAACTCTAAAAGTTTCAATTCGAACATTCACAATTATAACTATGCCACATCATTCCTGACTTTACAATGTATCCCATGTAACTCGGCTAATGCACCCCTGGGTGCATATATTGATTTCATTCTGTAAACATATGCGCCGTGCCCCCCCCCCCCCCGGAAAACAAAAGTTTTGGTATAAATTTGCTAAATGTCAGTATACAAAACCTGCAAAAAAGAATTTGTGTTTCACGGGGGGGGGGGGGGATGTTTTAGAAAAAAAATTCCGTTTTCCATCTATTCCTATAGAGAAATACGCGATTTAACCCCATTTACAAAACCTGCAAAAAAGAATTTGTGTTTCAAGGGGGGGGGGGGTTAGAAAAAAAATTCCGTTTTCCATCGATTCCTATAGATAAATACGCGATTTAACCCCATTTATAGTTATCTTTCAAATGAATCAATGTTTATGGAAATTCATATAAATATCTATATTGACATAAAAATCATCTTAAAATGATAACTTTTAAAAGTTTACCAGAAGGTAGGCGGCGAAACAATACCATTGCTCGCAGTTCTTTGTCAAAATTGTCAAATCATATTATTTTACATATTTTATCATACTGGCAAAATTTTGGTCTGGTTTTTAACATCGAATAAAATACTGTTTGATACGTCACATATACCATTAATGATGCTCAGCAATGCAAATATTTACTTACATGTAGTTATCTCCTCAAGAAAATAAAAATTTAATGCATACAAAGTGTGCTTTAAGACTATTGATTGAATGTTGATAGGGACTATCGAGAATATGTCGCTCATATGGAGACGTCACCACTGCCGGTGAAGGGCTGCAAAATTTTGGCCTATGCTCGGCGCTTATGGCCATTGAGCAGGGTGATGTCTTTATCGTGCCACACCTGCTGTGACACGGGACCTCGGTTTTTTCGGTTTCATACGAAGGACCGCCAAACAAGGGATACTGAGGACCTATTCTAACCCGAATCCCCACGGGATTGCTTTAAAACTAAATCTGACGGTTACAATTTAAATTCCTTCACAAGATCATCCGTACATGTAATATTTATTTCCTAAATTTTTGTAAAAGGAAACCGAGTCTAAACAACCTGTTTCTGCCAAGTGCAAAGAAATGCTATCTTTTTGGAAAATTGGATATATATATATATATATATATATATATCTATATATATATATCTATATATATCCAATATCCAATATATATATATATATATATATATATATATATATATATATATATATATATATATATCCAATTTTCCAAAAAGATATATATACACACACACACATACATATATAATCCATTTCCAGAAAAGTGAATTTCAGTGTTGTAAATATTCATTTAGGTGAATTACCACTGACTATAAACAATAGAATAGAAATGGCAGCACATTGCATACAAAGCAATGTAATTATTCATATTTATTACAAGATAAAATGTCAAACCTATTTCATGTCAAAATGAAATATGATATTGAGAGGAGTAACGTGTATATATCAATTTGGAATTCAATATTGTTATTGATAAGGATTTTTTGAGGAAAAGCTTATATAAACCAGACCATTACAACATGCTGCTTGCATGCTTCTTACGTTATTTGTAGCTAATCAGTACAGTTGGTTATTTAATTAAGCAACCTTTAGAAGTAAATGTATATAATGGTGTATTTTCCAAAAGTGCGAGTAGGTGTATGACTGTGTTTGAATGGTAGTTTCTAAGACAAAAACATCAGTACTGAATCCGAATGAATTTTGTGTATCATACATTGGATGTTAACAACAATGGTAATAATACTAACAATGACATTAAGGTTAAAGATTACTTTACATTTGTAAGAAATGAACTTAAGTGAAATTAAGAGACAATGATACTCCACAAATATGTGAAATGTAATGGGGTGAAAGGTCATTGGGGATTGAACCCGGGATTCACATGTTGATTGTATCTTGTTTAACGTCCCTCTCGAGGATATTTCACTCATATGGAGACGACACCATTGCCGGTGAAGGGCTGCAAAATTTAGGCCTATGATCGGCGCTTATTGCCATTGAGCAGGGAGGGATCTTCATCGTGCCACACCTGCAGTGACACGCGACCTCGATTTTTGCGGTTTCTCCGAAGTCGCCACTTACGACAAGCAAGGGGTACTGGGGACCTATTCTAATCCGGATACCCACGGGAGAGATTCACATGTAGTCTCGGCAAAATATGATTACTTCAAGAACAAATCGTAGCATTTCCTTATCCTCTCAGTGAAAATATCCCTGCATATAGTTAACACTTGATGGTCATACATAAAGGGGGACAATTTGTGATACATATTCGATTGAATATGGAATTTGTTTTCAATATACTAGTAGAGACGACGTAGAGCATAATGTTGAAATACACACGATTCCAAACCGAAGGACAGTACAAATATAGCGGACGATCCATTTGTTCACTCCATGTTAAAGTCAATCCCTTCTTTGCACTCAGTATCAAGGGACAATCAGAGCAATGTCCGGTTGAATGTGAGGACTTCAATTGACAGACGTTTAATCTTATCTTCGTTTATATAAAGTTATGTTCGTGTTATGTAAGATTCACGTGTTTCACAATGCTGTGTGGTGTATGCTTCTCTGGGTATAAATATGTCCGGTTTTCACATCAATTTCTGTATGCAGTAATATTTAGCCAGGCTTGAAATCGAAACCAAAATGTTGCAGTTGCTCTTTGTCGCGCTCTCTGTCTTTGGTGTTTCCCAGGCACAAGTCTTTGGTCTTGGAAAATGTGCTCAAGTGAAAACCCAGGAATCTTTTGATCTGAACAGGGTGAGCCTAAAAGATATCTTAATAATTCCTGCTATACTGTCATAGAAATGTAAAACAACAATTTTAAATTTTCATAATGATAGCTAATTTTATTTCCAGTATCTTGGAACATGGTATGAAATTTATAAATTCAACTCTAACTTTGAGGGAAAGCAAAAATGTGTCTCAGCAAATTATCAGCTACAATCCAATGGTCATGTTCGAGTCGATAATATTGGATTCGAGTAAGTTGATATTAATTACATTTTGACTCTATTTTGTTCTAGAGTTCTATTGTCGTTGAAATGCCACCAATATGGTCCATACTTTTATAAATGCATAAATTTTAGAAAATGAATCTTACTTTTAATATTTATTTACCTTGATTATTATTCACATCATGGCTTTTGTTTCTGATCCAGAAACGGAGAAAAGAAAGAGGCTGTCGGTGATGGCTATGTACCAGATAAAAACTACCCTTCAAGACTGGGCGTCAGATTTTCTAATTGTAAGTAAGATGTTGATGCCACTATTGTCAACAGTTCGACAGCACCCAACAGCGCATAGATCAGGAATGAAAGAAATCCAAAGCGTTTTAAATTCTGTCAAAATGTTGATTTTTTGCTAAGTTTCACACATTGGGGTCAAATATAGGCGTATAATGATGTTTTACATATCTTCATCTAGTGGCTCCATATGCTAAATACTGGATCTTGGATACAGATTACACAAATTACACCATGATTTATTCGTGTACCGATATCCTGGAACTCTTCCACATTTCATATGCCTGGATCTTGGGCCGTGACAGAACGCTAGATGAATCCATTGAGAATAGACTTTTCGCCAAGGCCGAGTCCTATGGTATAGATACCTCAAATTTCCTGAAAGAAGATCAAACTGGATGTTAATGTGCTATTGGGTTTTTTAAATACCCGTTTTGTTGCGTTTTTAAATAAACATTTATGAAATAAAAAGAATCTTACAATTAATAAATACACGTAAAACATATAAAGATAAGGTGGGTTAGTTGGTTGTGTAGTGTTTAACTCGAGAATTTTGTCACTCATATGAAGACTTCACCATTGACGGCGAAGAGCTGCAAAATTTAGGCCTTCGCTCGGGGTTTACGGTCTTTAAACAGGGAGGGGCTTTATCGTGCCACACTTGCTGTGACACGGGGCTTCGGTTTTTGCGGTCTCATCAGAAGTATAACCCCATTAAGTCACCTCTTATGACAAGCTAGGGATACTGAGGACCTATTCTAACCTGGGATTAAAGATACCATAACGGTCGTTGTTGTGCTATGACAGGTCTGGAGAAAGGCATGTATAGTTTTGAAATGTTCCATATATCTTAATTCATATTTTGTTTTAAACATACATACATTTATGCAGGGTATAGGTATGACAATTGTAAACGTGTCAACCATGTAACTTTACAGACACACCAAATCATTTTAAATGCAAAGAAAAAAATCCCTTAAACTAAACGAAGTCACTTACATATTTCATATGGACAATGGAAGGCCATAACATTGCTTTCAGATATCTCATTTCATTTTATTCTTAATGCTTTGGGAAAAGAAAGACAACTCCGCTGTAGTGAATTCAAGATTTGACCATGCACGACAGTAGCATCTTTTCCCATTCATCCTGTTTAGGAACATGCATTATGTACGACACAAATTCTTTCGAGATAAAAAGAATCTACAATAATCGTCCTTCCGACGATCATCATGTTAAGGGTAAAAAGGTTCAAAGTCGGAAAAGTCCATACACAACTCATGTGGTAGTTTCATCTCACAGCTTATTAGCTCGTTCCGGACGTCTTTCATCATCGACCAAAATGTCAAAATAATCTTGTTCTTTGGCTGAAATATTATATCTATACTATTAGATGTAAAGGGAAGACACTGAATGTAAATGTTGCGATATCGCTAATGAATACATTTTATGAAACTCAGACATATTGCATATAAAAATGGTGAAAAAGATTTGTTTGACACCTGCTGGAACCGCTGGAATCAATTATTTCATTGAGTGTTTTTTTGTTTGTTTTTTTTGTTTAAAAAAAAAAATAAATATAAATTTCAATATATATGTACCTTTAATATATTAGATAATGACTGAATGCATCTCTCTCTCTCTCAGAAAAGAATATACATGTATACATATACCTTTGATAGCTTCTTATAAACATTTTGTACATGTTTCTTTGCAGAATGTATGTATATATATACTGTATGTATATTTATTATATATATATATATATAAATGTCATTTGCCTCATTATCTTGATCGACGTCTCCATATGAGTAAAATATTCTCGAGCGAGACATTAAGCAAGATGCAATCAATCAATCATTATCTTGATAATAATTTCATAGACTACTAAATTCACATTCATACACACAAAGACCTAGTCAGTTAGATCTCAAAATGATGTAAGAATTTTATCATGTCAGGGAGTAAGACACGGAGAGACTTGAACATAACATTGAAAGGCAATAATTATTTTAAAAAGTTAGTATGTGTTATGGTCAGATTTCAAAGCAATTAATCCGGTTTAAAGCTTGATGATGTTTGTCCGTCCGTGTAAAAAAAATGGTTGAATTTCTCTGCAATGGTAAGGGTCATTTAATACATATTTTGCCTGTACTTCATCAGTTAGCAGTTTTAATTTCAATAAATACCGGGTTTCCCTGATTTAGTTCACACTTGAATGATTTTGGTTAAAATTGATTGTCTGATTTATAATCAGGCCGTGTCGATTTTGGCGGTTTCTGGTAATTTCCATAAAATAATGCCTGGTGATGGTCAACATATCGTACTATCAGAATACCGGCCCGTCGGAACACGAGCTCACAGGGATAAATTCAATCGATATATTATATTGATAGGCAACGCAGTCCAACATTTCTCTGGGCCGACAAATCCTTGTTGTCCTTGAATGGATCTGTGGTGTCAGTTCCTTCATTTGTAAGCACATCTACAATCACGATGTCTGCTACGCTCTGGAGCAGTTAACCAGTTTCATGATGCCAGGGCTCCTTTAGCGTCTTCATCTTTATGTTCGATTCAAGTTATTGAAAGTAATTTACATGTACAATGTACCTTGTCGGTAGTCCATGTAAGAGCGTGGTTTCTCCATTAGGAGCACACATATCCCAAGGCCTTGAAGTGATACATTTGTACATTCTCCATGACCCCTGTTCGGAAATCCAGATGAAATTCTACTGAAGAAGGTGTCTATCAAATTAAAAAAGGTAACGAGCTGTAATCAATCTCATAACTCCATAAGAAAAACAAGAGTACCGCCAACGGTATATAATACGCCCGTGAAAAGCTAATATAGGGTGTTTTTCTTACACCATGATTTGTAGAACTTGCCTTCAAGTAGTATCAGCAATCATCAGGGTCTACTACAAACGTGATCCTAAGAAACAATAGGCATCCTCCACTTGGCATAAGTTTATGTGTACAAAGTTTGACGGTCCTAGCCCCAACTGTCTGTCTACACGGTTTTCCTACTTAGTGATATTGTGACCTTGACCTTGAAATATAATCTTCCTCTCATGATGGTGATAAAGTGTAGCAAGTTTCAATATCCTAGAGCTTACGGTTCGGTTTGTATCCTACCTACAAGGTTTTCCAACTAAGTGATACTGCGACCTTGACCTTTAACCTTGAAAAACAATAGGCTTCTTCCTTTCATCATGGTGAACGAATGTACCAAGTTGCAATATCCTGGACCTTAAGCCTGCCTACAAGGTTTTCCTACTAATGTAAAACTTATATACGGTACCAATTTTGATGCACCAGATGCGCATTTCGACAAATAATGTCTCTTCGGTGATGCTCAACCGAAATGTTTGAAATCCGAACTAACAATGAAGTTTTAGAGCCATCATAGGGAAAAACAGTGTGCCAAAAAAGTGGAGTCAAATTCGTCTTTAGAAGGATAAGAGCTATGCGTGAGGGAGATAATCCTTAATTTTGAAATGGACTTCTAAATTTTATAACAGCAATTAAATATACAAACGTATTTTCAAGCTAGTAACGAAGTACCTAGCTACTGGGCTGTAGAGATCCTCGGGGACTAACAGTCCACCAGCAGAGGCCTCGACCCAGGGGTCATAATGTAAAACTTATACGGTCCCAATTTTGATGCACCAGATGCGCATTTCGCCAAATAATGTCTCTTCAGTGATGCTCAACCGAAATGTTAGTAATCTTCATTTTCATACTTGCACAATAACGTGTAGATGTGAACTAATATCCCCATAAATATTTTAGTTAATTATTTTAAATAATATATCATCCTAGTTCTGTTAAATAATAATTATTCAAATAGGTAAACTCACAGCAATGCGGCTTTCATTAATCTGGTCCAGTCCCTATCCCTCCCACTGGAGTGTTAAGGACCATTTTGAAACGAAGTTTGAGTGAAGTATCAGTCCTTGTAGGTTTTCCCCCCAATAACAGCTGATTAGGGGATGGTATGTTATATACCCACACTATTATTAATACAGACAAAATTACCGGTGCCTGTGAACATATTTTAACACCTGACGACATATGAAGGGTTGTGAATAGTGAATGTGAGCAACTGCATGTGAATGCACGGGCACTGGATGTTGATGTAAATAGATAGTATGTGCATGTATAGATATTTATACATGCACATACTATATATTTACATTAACTTACAGTGCCCGTGTGTGAATGAGTATTTCATAGTGTTCTTGTCTGCTTGTTGCAATAATATAGTCCCATCCAATTTTATACGGATATTTTTGTGCAAGGGTTATATGTATACAATTAAAATTGCATGGGGAAAAGTTTAGTAATGCAGAGCTCTAATATCCTTTATTATCTCTCATGTTTTTAGACATTTATTCACAAACACATAGGCCTACACATAAGAGTTTATAATTACTATATATATTTAAAAATTAATGTCATTCCTTGGCTTTTAAGTACATTTTAAGAATCATGACAAACAACACTTTTTAAGATACAATTTTCTGTTTTATTGTTATATTCATGGAATAAAAATCCCATCCTGTGTTTTATTTGGGATATCTATTCCCATTCATGCTCAAATAGGATATTTACTGCCATTTCATGTTCATTATGGGACATTTCTTCCTATGGGACATTGTATCCCATATTAAGTTTAAATATGGGAGTTAAAATCCTATGGGAGAAATTATATTTTTTTCTCCCATGGGATTTTTGGTGGGAGTGAAAATCCCCCAAGTGGGATTAAAAATCCCATGGGATTTTTTGATTTCAGGTGAAATATCTTAAAAACTACAATAGGTACAAATGTAAATGTTGGTGCATGTCTTGTGAACATAAAATCCCATCTTTTTTTGTAAAGGGTTTATTTGTATCCTTAATAAAAGGGTTGGCGAAACTCCGGACTTTTGTCGTGTCCAGAGTTAAATGTCGCACTGTTCAATGGGCTTTTGTAGCATTTTCATTTGTCAAGAGCTTATTTTACCTTTAGATAAACTATATTTTTTAATTTCTGTTAATATATTCATGTTGACAACCAATGAAGAGCGAACACATTTGACTTATAACGAATTTTATGAATAGATACCAATAGCAACAGGGTTTGAATTGACTGGCTACCTAACATGGTTACGTCATTTGAAGCTGTGAGTTTTCGGGTCGTATGGGGCTTTAATGAATATTTAAAGGTATGTTTGGACACAAGTAGAGTAAGAAAATATGTTAAGAATTTTTTGATATTAAATTTATGACAGCAACACAAGAATACAACCATATAAAGCCTCAGCCGTGCACAGCTCTTTGTGCGCCGTAAATCGAAGGTTTTTATAGGGGGTGGATCCGTCACAATATTTTTTTCAGAGAGCTACAGTTATGTTGAAATTCGAAATAACAATGAAGTTTTGGAGTTACCATAGGGAAAAACTGTGCCAAAAAAAGGGAGTCAAATTCGTCTAAGGATACTAATACTACGACCTTGACCTTTTCTGATCTTGAAACCCAATAGACATCTTCCTCTCGTGATGGTACCAAGTTGCAATATTCTGGAGCTTACGGTTGAATTTGTATCCTGCCCACAGGGGTTTCCTACTAAGTGATACTATGACTTTTACCTTGAAAAACAATAGGCATCTTCCTCTTATCATAGTGGTTAAATGTACCAA
Organism: Ostrea edulis; assembly: GCF_947568905.1. Lineage (NCBI taxonomy): Eukaryota > Metazoa > Mollusca > Bivalvia > Ostreida > Ostreidae > Ostrea > Ostrea edulis. Next base: position 72,033,278 of record NC_079164.1, on the reverse strand, counting down.
GTTGTAAATTCCTGGAGCTTAACGGTTCGGTTTGTATCCTACCCACAAGATCCAGACAGACGGACGCGCCATACCATAATACGACTGGTCTTCGACGGGCGTATAATAAATAGCAAATACGGACCCCTGAATATAATAAAGGTGGGGTCAGACGTCTAGGAGGAGTAAGCATCCCCTGTCGACAGGTCACACCGGACGTGAGCCCTATATCTTGATCAAGATCCATAGTCTAATTCAGTGTGCCAAGAATGGCCTAACAATCGGTATGAAACACGTCAGACACCATTTGACGCAATTATAGGTTACCTAAATCATTATAAAGACTAAAGAATTTGTGAAATGCTGACGAGACTGCCGAAACCCCCGTAACATCAACTTGTTTGCCAGTAGCTGCCTAGAGAAAGCATTTGATTTTGTTTGGCGAATAGGTCTTTGAAATAAACGTTTGCTAAATGGTATTGATAAAAAGAAATTGGTTTACTATTTATTTCTCTCATAAGCACTTGCACATTTTAATAGTAATAGTATAGCACAATTTATGCACATAACATTCTCCTAACTGTTCAGATTAAATTAATAAAACTCCGTAGAATTAAATCCAAATGTCAGAATTAAAGCGTTACACAAAAAAATATACAACGTATCCCACTTTTGATTATGTTCAGTGATTTCACGCATTCAGAGTATAATTCTAAATCCCAACACAGATCACTCTTAACTGGCCCTCGAAAAACTACACTGGGCAGCAACTTGTGCCTGATGATACTTATGGGGTTGTATCCTCTCGTTGTGGAAGTTTGCCGTGGTTGTCACGAAGTTAGGGGGATCGCAGTCTCTATCCAGGGCGTGCACGATTTCCCAGGAATGAACCTGCGCCTGTAGCCAGCTGCGGAAGTAGTATTGCTTGTAGAAGTACTTCACAGTATGGACCACGGTCTCACATCCCATGTAGTGAAGAGCTTGTCCTTTTCGGCCTAGCTGGAGAGACCTTTCAATCTGACGTTGATGTCTCTGAATCAACTTATCTGAAAAGCAAAAACAGAAATTGCATTAATCACATTTAAGTATCCTGTGTCTTACATTAGAATGTTATGAAACATCGGTACAAGACATCTAACAATTTTACATTATATTGTTGTCTGATAGAGATTTACCCCCCAATAGAATCCCTGCTAGTTTGGATCTCTTTGTAAATTCAGTATTGCATTGTATCAGTATAACTTGCAGATCATATATCCTTTATTTATGAAAACTCTATTACAGCATACTAAGCAATTAATTTAATACAGTTCTGGAGCAATTTCTTTATCTATATTCACAATTGATTGGGGGAGGGGGTTGAGTTCTAATCTTAAAATAACAAATAGATACATGTATATACCATATTCTCAAATTCCCAATTATCCCTCGAATTAAGATATGGCTACAATTTAGCAACTGTAATAATTATTTTTGTTCCTCAGTTGTAAAATATTTTTTTAAGACAAATATACAGATGATGTTCAAGTACAAGTAATCCTCTGAATAGTTTTTTCATAAAATGATATACATGTCGAGTTACACTGTATTTAATATTAGAAAATGAAAGGAATTGGGGTTGGTTGTAAAGAATCCCGTGTTTCTTATATACGATTAATTATACCTTGTATCATTTAACACAATAGCATGTTCAATAAAAGCATACCTAACAGAGCAATCTCTTGCCTGGCTCTTTCATGGTATCTAAGTTGTCTCAGTAGATTGTGGGCAATATTAATAACTTCCATTTTGGTTCCAGATGACAATATCAATGTGTGAAGCAAAGTTCAGTTTTGATGCAACTTTGAAAAACACCCCTCTTATATAGGTACTGTGTTTATTTAGAGTTACTCATGGACTCTCATCAAACAAACTCTTGATCTCAGTTAATTAGCCTACTGAGATCAAAGGAGGACTCCCCTGTGTAAACACAGTTCTATAGTCCAGAGCTTGATTGTTTAATTACAGACTCTACTGAGTGTCTTTTTGTAACTTGTTTGTAACAGGAATTTAATAATTGTCAATTTCATACAATTATGTTTGTGCAATTTCAACACATGAAAAGATTTAATGTGGAGATATGCTTAGTTATTTTTATAAGTGTTAAAAATATAGCTTCTGTGTTTTTTTTTTATATACATGTAATTGAATTTAATACTTTAATTATTTTTATAAGTGTTAAAAATATAACTTCTGGGTATTTTTTTAAAAAGATTGATGGGAAATATTTTAGAATAATTAATACATGTAATATGAATAATGCAATAAAAACACAAATAAAGTTTAATGGTGATCTTTCAGAACCATTTCCATGTCAACTGGGAGTAAGAGAGGGTGAAATATCCGCATTTCTATTTTCCATTTACTTAAATGACTTAGAATAATTCTTAGATACAAATATTGTTGATGGTTTACACCATATTTCCGAAATGTTCTTGAGTAAATTGCATTAAAAAAAAAATCTATAAAAATCATATTATTGAACACATCATATAAATATCTAGGAATTGTTTTCTCCTCATCAGGCTCATTCACAAATTGTCAGTTTGATCTCTACAAAAGAGCCTTAAAAGCATATTTTAAATTAGTCAAATGTTTTGGAAATATTAAACCTAAAATACATACCCTGATAAAACTGTAAAACCTGTACTGCTTTATGCGTGTGAAATCTGGGGAACAATAAATACAGATACATATTCTGCAAAACGCCCCAATTATTGTATGGAAAACTTCTTTAACAATGTACTGTGAAAAAATGCACATTAAATTTTTGAAATATATTTGTGGTGTACATAAAAAAGCCTCAAATCAAGCTATTGTTGGTGAACTTGGTCGATTCCCAATGTATATTGATATCATAAAAAGCTGTTTTAAATATTTACAAAGAATTTTAAATTCCGAAGTAAATTCCTTATTAAGAAATGCTGTACATGAAAACAATGTAGTGTACGATTATAACAAAGCAGCTGGATCAGTAGCATTCATTATAAGTTGGATATGCAATGCCCTATACATGATAAAAATATTGTTTCAATTGTTGCCAATAAGTTGTATGAAAGATTTAAATATCAGTGGTGTAATACACTCTCAGACAATGCAGACAAACAATTTGGTAAATTACGAACCTATGCACTATTCAAAACAAGATTCTGTAGAGAAAAATATTTTTCAGTAATTCGTAATCCTCATGTTTTGCAATGTTTCACAAATTTCAGAATCAGTTCTCATTCTTTGGCTATTGAAACTGGACGTTACACACAAACACATGTAAATGAGAGAATATGTACTGTCTGCAAGTCTGACTGTGTAGAAAATGAATTCCATTTTGTATTTGACTGTATAGCATACCAACACTTAAGAAAGCCATTCATAGAGTCCATGAACATTTTGTGCAAGAATTTTATAAACCTGTGTAATAGACAAAAATTTATCTGGCTTATGAGCAACGAATGTAACAATATTATTGAAAAATTTGCCAATTACATATATAGCTGTTCATTACTAAGAAAAGTTTTATTTATCATGAACTTGTAAATTTTATTTTTCATCTATATTTTGGATAATCACTCTTTTATGATTTATGTATATGAACTTTGTATTCTTTGTATGCCCTCTGGGCCCAAAATTGGAAATAAATTACTTACTTACTTACTATACGAAAAATTATTAATGTTTTTATATGTTGATGAAACTATAATATTTGCCGAAACAGTTGCAGAACGCTCTTAATTGGTTTGAGTATCAGGGACTGATCCAGGAATTGCGGTTAGAGGGGTGGTGTGCAACGTTATGAGGTGGGGGATCTGGGGGCCGCTTTGTGGCTCCCAAGGGGTCCAGGATTGAACATATTTCGTAAGGCTTAAAATATGTCTCATATGCAATCATTTTTACTATGTTTTGTCATTTTTGATAAGGTGAAATTAATGAAATGACGTAAATTATAGGATTGATTGGTTGTATCTTGTTTAACGTCCCTCGAGAATTTCTCACTCATATGGAGACGTCACCAATACCGGTGAAGGACTTCAAATTAAGGCCTATGCTCGGTGCCTACGGCCATTGAGCAAATGAGGGTACTGACTAAAACCCGGTCTTCGGTCTCGGTCCCGTGACTAAAACCCGGTCTTCGGTCCCGGTCTCAGATTTTTTTATTCGATAAAAACAGAATACATCAGAATATTTTAGCCCCAATTTCTCGTTAATTTAGATATGACATATCATGCCTGCATTCTGATAGTTGATTGATAATATTATTGTCGTCTTTCGTAAAATAATATGTGAAAACTCCGGGACCGGTGGGACCGAGAAGTAAAAACAGTGCTAAAAGCCGGTCCCGGTCTCGATGTTTTTTATTTTTCTAAATAGCCGCTTTAATCTACTTTTTTATGAGAAAAAGATAAGAGTGTTATATTCAATGACATTCCTTTGTATGCACATGTATGTTTCTGATTTATTGTATGTTTGTGTTTTATTCCAATTTTCCTTTTTAATGTCAAAATCGAACTCAACTACGTGATTTTTTTCTCCCAAATGAACGCGTTACAATACATTTTCATAAAAAGATAAGGGTGTGGAAGAGAAATGATATATATGTACTTATCCTGGTGTATTTGTTTGTAATTTACTGTTGGATGTAGTATTTACAAAGTCTTTTTTCTATTTCATTTAGGTCAAACACCTGACCACACAATTGATAAAATTTTCAAATTCAATGTTGGTGTATTCCGAACCGGGTCTCTGTATATGTACATGTATTCTCTCTCTCTCTCTCTCTCTCTCTCTCTCTCTCTCTCTCATTTACGAGTGGATCGTGAGAATCGCATTAATTTGTTAAATTATGATGTTATATTAGTTGTTTTAATCAGGGAAGAAAAGCCTCTATGTAAATATTAGAATAATACGTGCAAGATATGAGTCCAGAATGTACGATGTATGAAGTACTTTAAAAAATTATGTTCATTAGTGAAATGGAAAAAAAAACCAAATATTGTTCTTAAATTTTATTATGATTATTGAAACATGATGAATAATTGTTGTTGATAGCGAAACAAAATTAATGTGCACTCTAGTCAACAACCCCTCCCCCGCCCCTTTCCAG
>NC_079164.1:71985662-72023162 GCF_947568905.1 Ostrea edulis | reverse complement strand
TTAAATCGTCGACAATATAAACAATAATATTTACTTTTTCTTTTTAAACCACTATCTTACTTTCAAGGTATTGTTATCATAATCATAATGGAATAAATCAGTCGAGACTCGAGTGCAGGACGACATTGGTGGGATGCCGATCTCGATGATTCTTGCATGCAAAATGAATAATTATTAGTAAGTTTCTGTTGATTTTTTTTCTAAAGGAGCTGCACTAGTTATATAATTTAATAGATTAGTTAAAATGCACGTCTTCTTATTAAAATATGTACATAAATGAATTTCATATGCCGATCACGATTTCAGATGTAGAATTAAAAATCAAAGCATTTTCTGGTTTTTTTAAAACAAGATAATTCAATAATACAAATTGTTTTATTGTCTTTTTTTTCATCACCATACTTCAAAAGAATTGCTGATTATAACCATATAAAATGTTTACAATTACATATGGGTCGAATTATGCGAGCGTCGAACAGCAGGGCTACCGCTATATTTAGAGCGACCCTGATCACCAGCGACAGCGATCACCGCTACACCGCCCATGCGATAACAAGGTGGGAGGAGCTCGTTTTATCACATATGCGATAAAAAAAAACCTGTTGATGATAACCAGATACAATACCTGAAGAACAAATGAAAATCACTGTAAATATGTGACAATGGTACGGTTTACCTGCACGCTACGAGTGTCTTCGTGTCGCGGATAACTAGCTGGCATGACACTACTGGTCGTCCGCTGGACATTGCATAATTCCGGAGTGTGAGTGTTCGGACATGGCTGAACAGGCGCGGATCTGGTAACATCACTATACGATCTATTGCACGGTATGTCCATTGGTTCCTGATGTAGAGCGTCATCGTGTGTCGCTTGGTATAGTTTTCCATCAACGTAGAGTTTATCCCTCACTAGTTTGGTCCTCCGCCCGGATTCTTTCAACCGTTTTTGAACTGAATGAAGTTTTTTCCTACGCTCCTCGATTTCAACAGGATATTGTTCGTGTATACCATAGGGTTTTCCCTCAAGTTTGTAGGCATTCTTTTTCATATTTACGAGATCATTGTGGTAAAGAAATCTCGCAACTATTGGATGGTTTTTCTCGTTGGTGAATTTGCCGAATCTGTGCACGTTTCCAAACTGAATGTCAGAATCAATTCCAATCTCATAATAGGGGAAGTCACGCAGTTTTGATTCGGTATCCTCATCCTTCGTTTCCCCTCCGAGTCCCGTGAATACCAGGTTTTGTTTCATTGATTGACACTGTAGGTCTAATAGGGCATCCTTTATTTCACTAATTCCACTCATTTCCACACTTTGTTCTTTATTTCACTAATTCCACTCATTTCCACACTTTGTTCTTTCGCGGAGTTAAATTTCCTTTTAACTAGCTCAATCGCGTTTTCTTGAGTTTTGATATCGTTTTTTAGTCCTTGCTTCGTTTTCGCCAAAGACTTCTCAAATTCGTCTACCTTTTTGGAAGTGAACTCTACACTTTCCTCAAATATCCTCACATTCTTTTCAACGTTTGTGATTCTCTGTTCAATTCCATTTACTCGAGTATCAAGTGTATCTATTTTCTTTACTATCGTATCTAAAGTGTTTAACTTTTTTATGATGAAGTCTAACCTTTTGTTTATCGCCTCCGTGTAGACACTGATGTCGAAATCCCCATTTGAAGACTGTTCTGGATTGAGAATTGGTGTGAACGATGATTCCTTTGGGGTGGACACTGCATGTAGATTTTCAATAACTGTCGAAGTGGCGTCGTACAGGACACTGCTTCACTGATGGCTGTACTGATCCCGTGAGCACTACTCTGGTCACTGCTACTTTCGTTACTCTTGCAAGGTGAAGATAACGAACAGTGATCAATCTCATAACTCCTACAAGCAATACAAAATAGATAGTTGGGCAAACACGGACCCCTGGACACACCAGAGGTGGAATCAGGTGCCTAGGAGGAGTAAGCATTCCCTGTTGACCGGTCACACCCGCCGTGAGCCCCATATCCTGATCAGGTAAACAGAGTTATCCGCAGTCAAAATCAGTGTGCCAAGAACGGCTTAACAATCGGTATGAAACACGTCAGACAGCATTTGACCCAATGCGAGGTTGTATTGACGAACTAGATCGTTATAACGACCATAGAATTTGCGAAATGCTGACTTCAATCGAGACTGTTGAGATCCCTGTACCATCAACTTGTTTGTCAGTAGCTTACCCAGAACAAGCTCTTGCATATCGAATCAGTTGAGATATATAAACACCATATGCAGGTGATAATGGAATATTTCTACATATATGTGGGAAGTTGACGATGGAGAAGCTGAAATCATCCAGTTTGTCATACAGTTGAGTTGTTAGTTTGCCGTTAATGTCTACTTTCAATAAAATATCTAAGTATGAAGCAGAAATGGACGACTCTGTGGTGTCCTTTATTTCCAGCTCACAGGGATATATCAAATCGACATATGAATGAAAGCTATCATTGTTAATAGACAAAACGTCATCGATATATCTAAAAGTCGAATTGAAGGTCACAGGGAGAGATTTTTTCTTCTCACGTAGAAGTTTTTGAATAAATTCTGCTTCATATGAATATAAAAACAGGTCAGCTAACAAAGGAGCACAATTCGTGTCCATGGGAATTCCAACAGACTGTTGGAAGACCTGATCACCAAAGACCACGAATATATTGTCAATGAGGAACTCTAGCATATTTTTTATTTCAACTTCAGAGTACTTGTGCGTGGAATCAGAGTGGTGTTTAACAAAGTAAGTTTTTGAATGACTGATCACTAGATATGAATATTTCCGTTTTCCGTTTTTGTTGAAGAAGCAACTGTCTATGATGTCAAAAAGTCTAGTCTTTAATTTATCGTGAGGAATGGTCGTGTATAGTGTTGAAAAGTCATAGGTTTTAATGCTATTGATTTGGGAACAATTCTGTGATTTCAAGTTTACTAAAAGTTCTTTAGAATTTTTTAGAATCCACATTTGATTAACACCACTTCTGGCATATGTAGTCGCACAGTAAGTTTGAAGTTTCTCCTTCACAGCTGTTAACATTTTCGTGAGGAGCAAAGATAGGGGCTTGGTAGTGCACTTACTGGATCCAGCAATGTATCTTTGTTTGTAAGGGTTTTTATGTAGTTTAGGAATCCAGTATAGGTACGGTAACTCATATTCATACGACCCATTGACTGGAATATTAAATGTGTCTAAAACTGAAACATGGTTTTGAAGAATTTCGTCTTTTCAAAGGGCAGTTGGAGTATAAGTATGATTACCAAAAGTGGAATTAATGCCAAGTTCGTTTAAAATACAGTTGTAATAATGAGCCTTACAAACAAAGACAATGTTGTAACTAGCTTTGTCAGCTGGAACCAAAACATATTCCTCATGTAACCTATCTAATTCTTTTATCACTTCTGGTTTACTAAACACAGAAGGATAGATGGTACGTACTTTTGTTTTCATGTGTCTAATGCGGGATTTTAATATCCCTCTTATGCTTTTAACCCATTCTGACAATGTATCAAGTTCTTGTTTTTCATATTTAGCCCATCGTCTGGCATAATCTTCGACAGAACTCATAATAGAGATGAAGTTCTGTCGCCAATTAAAAGACCAAGGTTCTCTGTATTTAGGACCTTTAAGAATAAGTGATTTGAGGTCCTCATTTTCAACTATATTAACATCACCAGTAATGACATGTCCAGATATGTATTCTTTCTTTTCTTTCTGTTACTCCTTCCCATTTTAATCAAAAAGTCTGATCTAACATAATCTGTTGTAAGTGTTTCACAGTTTTACCACTTCACAACGAAAATATTTTCCAGGACAGTGCAATGTTCACACGAAACACCAAACTCCGAGCGATTCAGGGTACAGTATGCCAAGTTTACTTGAAATTAGCCCAGTGGTTCTGCCAACGGACAAATTTCGATCAGAACAGCTATCTTGGGCCGATCGAAAAACCAGAAAGTGATTTCCATAATGTAGCTTTACCGTTCATGTCTTGAAACTCGCACACAAAATTCATTTCTCCATATGTAGTCTTCATTTCGCGCAGTTTCATGTCAGGTCTGCACTCTGCATTTGTAAATCATCTCAAAGTAAGTCACAGCTAACCTGACCAAAATCTCTCAGGATTATTGCTACATAAGTATGGGAAGTTGACGATGGAGAAGCTGAAATCATCCCGTTTGTCATACAGTTGAGTTGTCAGTTTGCCGTTAATGTCTAAATAAAATATCTTAAGTATGAACCAGAAGGGTAACCGCCCAGTAGTCCGATGGGCCGGTATTCCGATAGTCCGCGGACTATTGGACCGACGGCCCGATGGGTCGGTATTCCGATGGTCCGATATTTCAACGGTCCGATAGTCCGATGGGCCGGTATGTCAACAAGTAAGATGGCATGGATAACTTAATGACTTTTATAATTTAATCATTAAATCATATAATAAAATGAATGTTGCTGTTTCTTTCAGTCAATTCGATGATTTAGTCATCTTCGAGGTCCGATAGTCCGATGGGCCGGTATGTCAACAAGTAAGATGGCATGGATAACTTAATGACTTTTATAATTTAATCATTAAATCATATAATAAAATGAATGTTGCTGTTTCTTTCAGTCAATACGATGATTTAGTCATCTTCGAAGTACTTTGGGCTCGGTGAATATTGTACTACTCAGCGGCTTCATCACTGTATTGACCTCAAAAACAGCAATATTTGTATAATGTTACATTTTTGATCAATTTGTTAGTCACTGGTATCTGTTAATTATGTTGCAAAAAATTGCATAATAAAAGGAAAAGTTATAATTCTCATTTTTACTAAGAAATCAGAGAAATGGAAAGTTGTTTTAAAACAGCATTCCTCCAGGTTATACCACAGGCATGTGTTTGAGTAACAGGCATTCTGATAAGTTGGGTCTGGTAATATGGTAATAGTGGGGAGAATCATGTCCTACAGTGGAAAACCGAAAAAGGAAGTCAGTAAAAGTCTTACAAACATACAAATATTTACAGTATTAGCTGACATTATCTTAATATTTATACTATAAACATTATAAATTTACCAGGAATGGAATAAACATGTTGTTTCTCGACTGCATTTCCTAAAAATAGCTTTGATATAAACTAGTGTAAACATTTTCGTCGTTATGGATGCCATTTAATGGCATGGCACTGTAATTTACAATCTCAATCGGTTACTTAGTGATATTTTGAGTTTTATTCCAAATTTTTTAAGAGGGGATATTTACCAGCATAATATACTTCATTTGTAATATTTTTTTTAATTGTGACATATTTCACGCCTTATCGTAACAACTTCTACAATTAAGTCACTTCTTATAAGGTCTTGACTCACCTGGATAACGACACCGGGGCTCTGTTTTTCCTTTGTTTGCTCCCCCCCCCCTTTTTTTTGCGCCAACAAACATGTTTATTGCAAGTATTATGTATGTTATTTTTGCCAAATCATACCATTAATGTGAAAAAAAAAATTAAGCTTAAATTTTACTTTCTGTACGCGACAGCTCATAGTAACATTCATTTTGTTTTGATTGATTACACACAGTGATTTTTATGGGGCTAAAATGCCACCGATATTCGGCTGTTTCCCCTCACTAAAATTAGCTATTTTTTCCCAATTATATATATATATGTTTTTCCCAATTTCAAATCTAGAGAAATTTGGCCATTTAAAAAAAAGGTTACCGTATATTTCTGACAGAGTAAATACGTTTTTTTCCCCAGTTTTATTCTCCAAGCCACTGTACGTGCAAAAGGTTTTGTAAAGAATATGTAAAACAATAGAGGCATCCATATAAGCAGATATGCAGCGAAGTATATAGCTTCCAGATGCACATTAAGCCATATTGTTTACAATTTAGTTTGACCGCCATTTTTTGTAGGGTCAGGCTAATAACAGGAAGTGGCCAACAGTATAGGGTTTTACTAAAATTCGAAAAATACAAAACAGGAGAGACATTCTGGAAACTTGATTATTTCCCCCCCCCCCCTCCTTGTCTACTGGGCTGTAGAGACCCGCGAGGACTAACAATCCACCAGCAGAGGCTTCGACCCAGGGGTCATAATGTAAAACTTATACGATACCAATTATGATGCACCATATGCGAATTTCGACAAATAATGCCTCGTCAGTGATGCTCAACCGAAATGTTTGAAATCCGAAATAACAATAAAGTTTTAGAGCTATCATAGGGAAAAACAGTGTGCCAAAAAAGTGGAGTCAAATTCGTCTAAAGATACCAATACTATGACCTTTGATTTCTGACCTTGAAAACCTATAGACATCTTCCTCTTGTGATGGTACCAAGTTGTAAAATCCTCGAGCTTACGGTTCTTCTTCTTTATTTTCCTTAAGCTATACAGCTCATCGGTTTTAAATACAAAATATTTACAAATATATACAAATAATACAGTAGACGGTGAGTAGACATACAGATACAATTTTGAGGATATAAAATCAATGCATTTCAACATACATATAACAATACACGTGAATAATATGTCGAAGCAAGTACAGAATTCATAACTTACATGAAGATCGAAACTTTGCAGTCTGTTGTAGGAACTTTCCTCAATTATTGAGTTCTTATGTATTATTTACACTAAAAGCTTTACTAATTTGAAGACATTTGGGTTTCTTGTAATAAAATGTTTTGATATATTTAATTCTTAAACCGTTATAAAAAGGACATTTTAAAATAAAATGAAATTCGTCTTGTAACTCATTTAGGTTACAAAATGTACAAATCCTATTATTTCTTGAAGTATTTTTATACCTACCCTTCTCAATGTTCAAAGAGTGTGAAGACGTCCGAAATTTTGTTATATATTTCTTTCCATTGGGATCAATCAGTTTTTTAAGATAGAACTGTGAACAAAAATTATCAATAAGGTGTTGATATAAAAAACATTTTGGTGAATTTACAAAAGATGAAAAAAATATTTTGCTTATATATATCTAACAATTTGTGTTCAATTACATGGTATGTATTCTGACCAAATCCCGATTCTTCCCATAAATATGTTAATTCCAATTCAGACAATTCTTGTTTTATACTTACAACCCAACTGTCTTTATTCAAAATCATGTAATCAAAACATTCTTTTAAAATACAATTATTTGTATTTCTAAGTTTTAACCAGTATTTAAAAATGCACATTTTTCTTCTGACATATAGAGGTAACCGTCCTAATTCACAATAGATAACATTATTATTTGTACGCTTACTCACTCCCAATAACTTTTTACAAAACATAAGATGAACCTTTTCAACATCAGGTGCCTTGTGAAAACCCCAAATTTCGCATGCATATGAAAAATGCTATGTACATAAGTATCGAATACAGAACATTGTGTTTCTACATTAAAGTGATGGCTTTTCAATGTATTAGATATAGCAAACAACGCCTTTCGCCCTTGTTCAGCCACATGCTTTTGTGTTTGTAAACATTTTCCATTGTAGTTAAACAACATTCCCAAATAGTTAAAATTATTGACAACTTCAATATTATGATTATCATAAATCCATTTTTCATTATTCCTTATAATGCCCCCATTTCTAAAAATAACAACTTTTGTTTTTGATATGTTCACAGTCAAATTCCAATCTTTTGTATAAACATGTAATGCATTCAACATTTCCTGCAAACCATCTGGTGTCTCAGCCAAAATCACCATGTCATCGGCATACATTAAAAGAAAACTATTAATTAATTGTAATTCTATACTTGCACAATTTCCACGTATAAAACTTATTTCAAAATCATTTACATATAAAGCAAAAGGTATGGGTGATAACACTTCACCTTGCATAAGCCCAGTTTCGTTATTGAAATATTCACTCAAAAATCCATCGAATTTAACACATGACTTAACATTATTGTAAAGCGACTTAATGACTTGGAGTAACTTTCCCCGTATACCAACATTACATAGTTTGGACCATAAGTTTGATCTATTCACAGAATGAAAGGCCTTCTGGAAATCTACAAAGCAACAATACAAACGCTTTTTATTATTCAGAGTTTTGTTAATTAATGAATGTAAAATAAACATGGCGTCAACTGTAGAACATCCGGATCTAAAACCAAACTGCGCATCTGTTAATATATTGTTCTCTTTCTCCCATTCTAAAATTCTGTTATTTAAAACACCAGTAAACAATTTACCAAAGCAACTAACAATAGAAATGCCTCTGTAATTATTGACATCATTAATATCACCTTTTTTATATAAAGGAACAATACAACTTTTTGTCCATACCTCAGGATATAAACCTGACTCTAAAATTTTATTAAACAGCTTGTATAATATAGGCATCAAAATATCTTCACAAACAATAAAAACTTCGTTCATTATAAAGTCCTCGTTACAACTTTTGTTTAATTTCAACTTTCCAATTGCTTTTAATTTCATTACATGTAATTTCTTTGTCCAATTCATCATACACAACTTCCTTATCATATGCAGCGCTAGTGTTATCCGAAGGATTATTCATATTGTTTTGGATAAGGTCCTTGAAGTGTGTGTAGAAATCTTCATTAGTTAGATTACTATTTAAACGTTTGCTTTTTGAAAATAAACTGTAAAAATGCTTTGGATTCCGTTTCTTTAAATACTCTAACGTATCACCCTCATGTTGTTTATATTTCCGTTTGAGTTTAAATTGATATTTTTTATACTTTTTCTTGGCATTCAAAAGAGTTATCCTATTCTCATGAGATTTACATTTATTATAATTGTAAAGAATGCGTTTATACTCTTTCAAAAGGTTCTTACACGTATCATCAAACCAGGGCTTATCTCCCTTACCTTGATTACGAATAACAACATTTTTATTATGACTATTACCTATTGTATCTTTAACTTCAGCAAAAGGCAATACACAGTCATTTAAGACACTGCAGATATTATCAATACATGCATCTACATCTGTAGAACAATTAAAATCAACATCTAAAGCGCTCACTAACAGGTCACGATTACGTGAAATTTCGTTCGAAATACAATGCGAGTTGTCTTGTTTCCATTTCACTGATTTACAAGGTATTCTACCAAACGAAGATTTAATTTCATGGTCTATCTGAAACGTTACAGGTGAATGATCCGAAAAAATATTAAATTTACCTGTACAAAAATCTATAATTCTGTTAAACATGTTATTTTCTGTTAATAAATAATCGATGGTACTGTTTCCTCTAGAACAATAAAATGTAAAATCACTTGTCTCATCACCTGTGTGTCTACCATTTACAATTCTTAATCCTGATGATTTACATAAATCTAACAATTGTCGACCAAAATTATTTATTTGTTTATCCGAGTTCTTTCGTACACCCAATTCTAGTTCATATTCATAAATAAAAGGTAAATTTGAATCAGATAGTATGTGATTCAGGTAATCGCTTCTAATAAAATCATCTCTTTCACCTGTTCAGGCATTTAAATCGTCCATGACATACACTGAACCTTTGTCTTTACAAATTGAATCTTCCAATAATTGAAAAATACATATATCAATATCATAATATTCATTAAAAACGCTATTCTCTAGTGGCAGGTAACAAAATGCCCGGTATAGATCATTAATTTGTTCTGTCGTTAAAATTTTACACCATATGATGCTGTCATGTACATTTTCAATAACACAAATATCACGTGTTAAATAAGATTTACAAAAGATTAATATACCTCCTCCCTTTATAAATTTTCTTGGAAAAACAAATTTATCATATCCGTTAAGTTCCACAATATCATCATCATTCAATCAACACTCACTCAAAAATATTAAATCGTAACCATTAATTGTAGAAACAAAATCGGAGTTTGTCAATTTGTCACTTAATGACCCGCAAATGTTCCATGAGATAATGGAAATGCCACTCACTGCATGCCCCTATGCTTCGGACGGACCCTCACGATTAGTAGGGGTGTGACTATGTGAAGTACGAGAGGAAACACCTTGGTTAGCACCGTGTGCCAATCTATGCGGATCTACAATGTCATTATGTGGCGCGGGTATTGTCACTCCACTGTATGTTCTAACTGGATGAACACCACTTGTGGGCTTACTCGCACTTGCTTGTCCATTACTGCCATTACATGGCGCGGATCTAGGCACTTCACTATGCATAGTGGCTTGTTTGGAACTGCGTGCATCATCCATTGGTTCGATATCCCTGTCCTGATAGAGTTGTCCGTCTATATAAAGCTTGTCCCTCACCATTTTAGTCCTGTGTCCGGCTTGTTTGTGTCGTTTCTGAACAGGGTATAGGTTCCTGCGTCTATCCTCGATTTCAGAAGGAAATTGCTGATGTACTCCAAAAGTCTTTCCTTTGAGTTTATAAGCACTTCTTTTGACATTCACCATATCACTATGATAGAGGAATCGTGCGACAGATCCTTGATTTCACTGTTTTCGTTAATCACCTTATTGAAATCCCCACGTACTGAATCTGCTGCGCGTTGTTGTCCCTGGCTATAATTACGCAGCTGGGTGGACATATCGCGAAATTTATGATCAAACTCGTCCATTTTTTGGGACACAAATTCAACAGTTTTTTCAAAATCTTCAGATTTCTGCTCAACTGCTTTAACCCGCCTCTCCATTTATGAAACTCGAGAGTCCATTCGATTCATGACTTCAACAATCCGGTCTAACGAGTCTAATTTCTTCACAATGTAATCAAGTTTTTTGTCAAAATCTTGAGCGCCAGCGGCTGGTAATTTCGTCGTAGTTGACATGCCTGCATGTATTGGTATCGAAGAGGTAATCGGCACATTGTCGTTGCATTTCCCTAGATTTCAGCTTCTCCATCATCAACTTCACAGAAGTATCCTCATATAATACGTTATTTGCCTCACTCAATATCTGACTTAGAACCGGTGACTCTTCTTGAGAACTACTCTGAGAACCACTGTGATCTACGCTATCAGCACTTTTCTTCCTTTTTTTTTTTTGTTTTTATGTTTTCCCATATTTGTAATTTTCACTCAGTCACCGATTGATAAAGTTTGTTATAAGTTCCGTCAGAAATTAGCAGACATATAAGCGATCCGTTGTAAATAACTTGTTTTTAACGAATTCTACGGAGCAGTATCGAAACACATCCAGCTACCTTGACTTCTACTCACTCTACCTACTGTCTGTATCCTACCCATAAGGTCCAGACAGACGGACGGCGCCATACCATAATACGTCTCGTCTTCGACGGGCGTATAATAAATATCAAATACGGACCCTTGAATATAATAAAGGTACGTGGGATCAGATGTCTAGGAGGAGTAAGCATCCTCTGTCGACCGGTCACACCGGACGTGAGCCCTATATCTTGATCAACTAAACGGAGTTATCCGTAGTCTAATTCAGTGTGCCAAGAATGGCCTAACAATCGGTATGAAATATGTCGGACACCATTTGAACCAATTCTAAGTTATATGGGCAAACTAAATCATTATAAAGACTAAAGAATTTGTGAAATGCTGACTTTAAACGAGACTGCTGAAACCCCCGTAACATCAACTTCTTTGTCAGTAGTCTTCCTAGAGAAAGCATTTGATTTTGTTTGGCGAATAGGTCTTTGAAATAAACGTTTGCTAAATAGTATTGATATGAGAAATGAGTAAAAAAAATATTGGTTTTACAATTTATTAGTCTCAGAAGCACTTCCACAATAACATTTTAATAGTAATAGCACAATTTATGCACATAAAATTCTCCTAACTGTTGAGATTAAATTAATAAAACTCAGTAGAATTAAATCCAAATGTCAGAATTAAAGTGTTACACAAAAAAATATACGACATATCCCACTTTTGATTATGTTCAGTGATTTCACGCAAACCTCAAAGTTCTCACAGCATTCAGAGTCTAATTCTAAATCCCAACAAGACACGCCGATCGCTGTCAAATATCACACAAATACTACAAACACAGATCACTCTTAACTGGCCCTCGAGAAACTACACTGGGCAGCAACTTGTGCCTGATGATATTTGTAGGGTTGTATCCTCTCGTTGTGGAAGTTTGCCGTGGTTGTCACGAAGTTAGGGGGATCGCAGTCTCTATCCAGGGCGTGAACGATTTCCCAGGAATGAACCTGCGCCTGTAGCCAGCTGCGGAAGTAGTATTGCTTGTAGAAGTACTTCACAGTATGGACCACGGTCTCGCATCCCATGTAGTGAAGAGCTTGTCCTTTTCGGCCTAGCTGGAGAGACCTTTCAATCTGACGTTGATGTCTCTGAATCAACTTATCTGAAAAGCAAAAACAGAAATTGCATTAATCACATTTAAGTATCCTGTGTCTTACATTAGAATGTTATGAAACATCGGTACAAGACATCTAACAATTTTACATTATATAGCTGTCTGATAGAGATTTACCCCCCAATAGAATCCCTGCTAGGTTGGATCTCTTTGTAAATTCAGTATTGCATTGTATCAGTATAACTTGCAGATCATATATCCTTTATTTATGAAAACCCTATTACAGCATACTAAGCAATTAATT
This sequence comes from Ostrea edulis, assembly GCF_947568905.1. NCBI lineage: Eukaryota > Metazoa > Mollusca > Bivalvia > Ostreida > Ostreidae > Ostrea > Ostrea edulis. The sequence continues at coordinate 72,010,605 of NC_079164.1, read as the reverse complement.
TAATACAGTTCTGGAGCAATTTCTTTATCTATATTCACAATTGATTGGGGGAGGGGGTTGAGTTCTAATCTTAAAATAACAAATAGATACATGTATATACCATATTCTCAAATTCCCAATTATCCCTCGAATTAAGATATGGCTACAATTTAGCAACTGTAATAATTATTTTTGTTCCTCAGTTGTAAAATATTTTTTTAAGACAAATGTACAGATGATGTTCAAGTACAAGTAATCCTCTGAATAGTTTTTTGATGAAATGATATACATGTCGAGTTCCACTGTATTTAATATTAGAAAGTGATAGGAATTGGGGTTGGGTGTAAAGAATCCCGTGTTTCTTATATAAGATTAATTATACCTTGTATCATTTAACACAATAGCATGTTCAATAAAAGCATACCTAACAGAGCAATCTCTTGCCTGGCTCTTTCATGGTATCTAAGTTGTCTCAGTAGATTGTGGGCAATATTAATAACTTCCATTTTGGTTCCAGATGAAGACAATATCAATGTGTGAAGCAAAGTTCAGTTTTGATGCAACTTTGAAAAACACCCCTCTTATATAGGTACTGTGTTTAGTTGGAGTTACTCATGGACTCTCATCAAAACCAACTCTTGAGGCCAAAATTGGATGATTAGCCTACTGAGATCAAAGAAGGACTCCCCTGTGTAAACACTGGTCTATAGTCCACAGCTTGATTGTTTAATTACAGACCCTACTGAGTGCATTATTGTAACTTGTTTGTTACAAAGGAATTTAATAATTATTGTCAATTTCATACAATTATGTTTGTGCCATTTCAACACATGAAAAGATTTAATGTGGAGATATGCTTAGTTATTTTTATAAGTGTTAAAAATATTAATACAGTGGCTTCTGTGTGTGCGTTTTTTTATAGACATGTAATTGAATTTAATACTTTAATTATTTTTATAAGTGTTAAAAATATAACTTCTGGGTGTTTTCATTAAAGATTGATAGGAAATGTTTTAGAATAATAATACATGTAATATGAATAATGCAATAAAAGCACAAATAAATTTATGCAATAAAAGCACAAATAAAGTTTAATGGTGATCTTTCAGAAACATTTCCATGTCAACTGGGAGTAAGACAGGGTGAAATATCCGCATTTCTATTTTCCATTTACTAAAATGACTTAGAATAATTCTTAGATACAAATATTGTTGATGGTTTACACCATATTTCCGAAATGTTCTTTAGTAAATTGCACATATACGAAAAATTATTAAAGAGATACTACAGCTCATTTTGCGTAAAAATAATGAAATCACAATTTTCCCAGCGCTTTTTCAATTTTTGTTGCATTGTTGAATGTATGAACTTTGCGAAAATAACACTTATTTAAAGTCAAAAATTCTCATTTTAACGTAAAATTTAATACTTTTTGATGGCCTATACAAAAAAATATCGAGTCTCCTCCTTTCAGTCTTCAGACGCATGCGCATAGACAGTAAACAGTGCAGCATGTCGTCCATGAGAGAAAGTGTAGTGGATAGATCCAGAATTTTTGACAGATTCTGTGAGAAAAGAGGTTAAAATAAAATGAGATAAAAATCATAAGACCTTGCGATCAGTATGACTGTTGGAAAACAAAGGGCTAGGAGAAACGATTGTAACTCAGTGGTGGATCTAGGATTTCTGAAAGGGATGTGTGAAAATCAAATATTAGCCAAAGTAATCGGCTTTCTGGGTGCAAAATTTGGATTTTCACTCACAATTTGTGGCGAGAGGGAGGGGGGTCCTGCCTCCCCCCCCCCTAACTCTGCTATTGGGACAAGCCGCGAAGACACTGTTTTAAAAGTAAGTGCTATTTTTATCTGAACACGTGTTAGTTGTAAAAACATCGGTCAATTGGAACATGGAAGAGTTTCTGTTGAAACAATGATTTATATAATTATTTATTATAAGGAGCAGGGAATAATCTTATACTTGAAAGGTGTGGACCCCTTTGAAGGGGAATTCACAAATAATTTCCTACACAACACCTTTGCTGTCATTCAAAACCACGTGATGTAAATAAGCATTCAAAAATCCGAGTCAGCATGAAGAAACCTTTGAATTCCGTACGATCTTCAAAGCGCATTTGAGAGTAAATTGTTGCATCCCAATTGTTCAATATTGTCAGTATCGATATGATATTTATCATTTTATCAATACGTGTTTTCAAAAACACTTTCTTAAAATGTGGAAAATGAGCTGTAGTGTCTCTTTAATGTTTTTATATGTAAAACTTATACGCTGATGAATTAAACTATAATATTTGCAGAAACAGTTGCAGAACGCTGTTAATTGGTTTGAGTATCAGGGACTGATCCAGAAATTGCGGTTAGAGGGGTGGGGTGCAACTTTATGAGGCAGCTAGGGGATCTGGGGGCCGCTTTGTGGCTCCCAATGGGTCCAGGATTTAACAGATTTCGTAGGGCTTAAAATATGTCTCATATATGCACACAGGCACTCGACGTTTAAATATCTATAATAAAAAATATGTCTTCCTGTGAACATAATATTCACAAGGTATATCACGCCGCCATCTTGGTTTTCTTTTTTACCAGCTGCATCACTTAAGAAATTCCTCGAAAAATTCGATATAACATGATAATTAGACCCTTACCGGTTAGAGGCAACTCTGTCAAGGTCGTACCTCTCGCATCGTCATGGTGAACTGGAAATAAAGTCCATTTATCCGCTATAATCAACCGCCAAACATCGTCTACTGCTTCTTAAATGCGAAAAATCGTTAAAAGGTGACCGGAAGTTGACGTTCTTCAACAGAGGATGATATTGAAGAAGTCAACACTAGCTGAAGTATGGCCACTACTACCCCCTCCTTTTCTGACTTTTTTATTGGGGATAATTTCTCCTCCAAAATGCATGGGTTCCTTGTCTATCCCATGCAAATTTCGATTTATGTAAACCTTTCCCACTTTTTGTAAGCTTTAGAGATTGACATTCTACAGGTAACAATAAAGCCGGCCAATCTCTAAATTTTACAAAAAGTGGGAAAGTCAAACGATTACATAAATCGAAATTGGAATGAGTTAGACAGAGAATCCACATATTTTGGAGAAATTATCGCCGCCAAAAATAAATCAGAATGGAGGGGGGGGGGGGGGGGGGGGGGCAGTACTGTCCATACATCATGCAGATGCCTGTGGATTTCAAGACCCCATGTCATCAGATACCGGAATTTAACTATCATTTTAAAAAGATTAGTTCTAGTCGTTTGAACTTGTGTACATTTCATTTATGAAATAGTTTAAAATCTGTAATGGCAATCCCATTTTCCTTTTTATAAGATAATTGATTGATTGAGATTGAATATTGTTTTATGCCCCTCTCGAGAATATTTCACTCGTATGGAGACGTCACCACTGCCGGTGAAGGGCTGCAAAATATAGGCCTATGCTCGGCGCTTATGGTCATTGAGCAGGGAGGGATCTTTATCGTGCCACACCTGCTGTGACACGGGACCTCGGTTTTTGCGGTCCCATCAGACGAACCGCCTCTTTCGACAAACAAAGGGGTACTGCTCAAGGACCTACTCTAACCCGGGTCCCCACGGGATACGAATAACCACAATATTGAAATAGTGCTAAAATATTCTTGTAAGTGTAGAGTACCCTAAATGTGGTAAATTTATCATGGATGTCATTTGCTGTACTTGCGCACGGTTCTTCATAATTAGCTAGTGTTTCCTCATGTGTCCCAATTTAAGTATAAAATTCACAAATCGTTGTTTTAATGGGAGAGGGGGTGTTTCTATATTTTTCAACCGTAAAAAATTGCTTGCGTTTATAATTCTATAGCAGGTATTTACTTTCTCACTTTACATTCCCGCTGTTCAAATATTATTTTAATGAGAAAAAAAAAATAATTTTTTATAAGCATGTTTAGTAATATCAGTATTGATATGAATATGGAATATAAATTATAATTTCTGAATGATACTTCATGATTTTCTTTTTGAATTTCAGAATTAAAGGTTTATTTACAATTTTAATTCAACTGAATTTTACAATTACAGACCCTGAAACGTGCTACTACACCAGTTGCACGGTACGGTTCGGTACGCTTTATGAACGGTACGGTTCGTTTTCTGAACGGTACGGTTCGTTTCTTGAACGGTACGGTTCGTTTCTTGCACGGTACGGTACGCTTCTTGAACGGTACGGTTCGCTTCTTGCACGGTACGGTTTGCTAAAAATAGCTGCACGCTTTGTGAACGGTTTTATTAATGAGGTGGGCGTGGCCTGAACGCTTTGACTTCGTATAAATTGTACGTTTCGATAGTTTGTTTTCACTCGATCGGTCTTATTCGGCTCTTTGATTATCGGCTGCAGGATTTGTGGTTGTGTTAGAATGTACACATGGGGAAATGAGACGTTATTTTTGATTGCTTCGATGGAATAATTCCATATTGATAACGTACATAAAAGTTATGAATAAAAGTTTTTAGAATTTGCTTAAGTCTAAGTCTTAATGGTTGTTATTACGTTTCAATTTGTTTTTCATTTCTCATCAGACATTTATTAATTTACGATTTTATAAAAAGTTGTTACATGAACTGCTCCCCGACATGGGCGTGCGTAAGTGTAAAAACAAAGCGTATTAAGTTTCCGGATATAAATTACAGTGCCTAAATTGGAAAAGTTTTTAAGAAGAAGTGAATTTTGTTTTGAATATACTAAAGTCGCAAATGACACAATGATTATTTTCTGCACTTCACATTTATTGTGATTTATCATCGGCATTATGAAAGATCCAGGATATCTGCACGTGAAGTTTGTACGTCCTTTTTTGTCAGCATTCAGTCATTCATAATTAATAATGTTAGATATCTGTTGTATTTGTCTTTGAATCAAATAAAATGATGATAATACATATATATTCCTATCCTTTATCACGCGAAGTCCGATTTTCATTTCCCTGACTTTATTTTTGATCACTGAAAATTGAATTAAAAAAAATTAACAGAAAAGTAAGGCAAGTGTATAGTTTGCAATAAAAATGTTTCATATACCTTTTCTATATATTGTTGAAATACTTGAAAATGCTGAAATGAATAATTTTTTGCGGCCGATTTGATGCTTTGCATCAATTTAACTTGTTTACATTCTTTTACACATGTATGTATCTATTTATTTCTCTGTCGATGTAATTAAAAATTGTTTATTAGTGTATATAATAAATCCGCCAATCTACATCTATCTATATGGGTCGTTATCAATGTAGAAGAGAAAAAGATATGTCAAAATTATTGCTAATAAAGTAATGAAAATATTACAGTGTAGAACGTGACAATTTTTCTAATCGGTCTAGAAATTTCTCATATGATTCAGACACTGTACGTAGGAAAGTACATATTGAATACATTAACGCTACAAATATCAATTTCATATTCTTACGGCAAGCCCTGTGCCATACGTGTAGTAGCATTATCAGGGACGTCGACGTCCCTGATTATATGAAGAAATTAAATAGGCTACTTGTAAGTACTATTACAGTATTGTAGTTAACTTCACCCTTGAATTTAAAAGAATTGATTGAAACAGAAATTCCGTTAAAACAACGAAATGCCCCTTGGTTCACTCTTTAAAAGTCTGCAAGTGAAATATACATCCACAGTACACAGGACTGGCTGCAGAAGCATGCATGCAAAATCCGTGCAGTGATCTGACGTCTATTTCTGTTAACAGTTCACAGTATAAAACGAATTTTTATGCATAATTCAGTCAAAACTTGGGTACTTGTTGATAACATACATACACATATATGCACTGAAACAATGTGACATTTACGGAAAGTAATTTAAAAAAAAATAAAAGAATATCAAAGATGTTTTAAGCATCTCGGCGATTTTCACAGTTGATAACCCAGCTTCGTGATGTTTGAGGATAATGCTTCGAATAGCCAGCGATAGTCTACGACCTCCTTTCCCATCGGACGCCATTGTGAAAATAATATACTGTGGCTGAAAAAGTGGGTCACGTGACATAAATTGCACGCTTTCTGCACGGTACGGTACGCTTTCGGGGGCGGGGTTTGCATAATATTATCCTGCACGCTTTCTGCACGGTACGGTACGCTTTTTGAACGATACGGTTCGTTTCTTGAACGGGACGGTACGTTTCTTGAACGGTACGGTTCGTTTTTTGCACGGTACTGTACGTTTCTTGAACGGTACGCTTCGTTTCTTGCACGGAACGGTTCGGTTCGTTTTTAAGGTGTAGTAGCACGTTTCAGAGTCTGTAATAATAAGAAAATAAAAATTACACACTTTTGGGATACTCGTGTAGGTACATGTATATTACACGTATATAGGCCTAATAAACATGAAACTATACGAATACTGTTGACTGATAGAGTTTGTAATGTAGATAAAATGTGAAAATAGAATATAATTTTGAGTAGATTTATCCAAAGTTCACGTTCATTGATGAAATGGTTTAATTTTTTTGTGTGATTACAATGATATATCCAACCTTTGTGTAATTTAGTAACACATACCAGTGTCTTCGCTTTAAAGCTGTATGGTCCGAATTACAATATTTTTTTCCATCTCGTAAAAACGCTATTAAATCATCGCACGTATGTAGTTATGAGACTGTACGACATATCATAAATTATTTCACATGTTTTAACCCAAATAATTTGATGTTTACAAATAACTGCGTCACTCTGCCATTTCAAGTGACAGCCACGTGACCAGTTCACCCTTTCAGATCATCGGTGGTCTTATCTGTGTAAAGCTGTGTATTTTATTATAACAGTACCGTACCATAATTTTAATAGAAATAAAATAATCAAATACCTCTTAGTAATTCGTTGTTTTACGCTCTTTCAACCTTAAAACTAGACAGTTGCGTATGAGTTAATACATCATGTTGGGATTCCCCTGACGCGCGTGGGTCTATTTATAAACGTCTATTATGCGATGATTTATATGCAAGGTGAAGATAACGAACAGTGATCAATGTAGACACTATATTTACTTTCTAAATAATATTCGCACTGTTTTCTTTTACATGCAGATGTTTTCAAGCATGTAATTAAGGGAAAGTTAATAACTTTATAAAGTAATTAATCTGCTTTAAAGTAATTATGTACAAAAATAATACATGAACATCGGGTCATACAGCTTCAACTAAGCGGTTGACTTTAATTTATATTTTGATTTGTCTCAGTCTTTGGAAAATGTAAAATTATTGGCACAGCGTCTGATTTGAAATTGATCTATTTGTGTCCACAATGTTTGGCTACCGACGGATGTACTGAAGTACAATGTTCATGGCAACACTGAATCCATCGCGTCGGAGATTTTGTATACCCATATATTTTTTTCTTCTAAATCTGGTATCCCTTGGGAAGAGGTATATATGCACCCTCTTCTACAACCAAACACATGTACTACAATTAAATGCAGCACACTTTGGCATTTTTCAAAGCTATGCAGTTTTAAAATACTTCGTTATACCATGTTATAAGGCCTAGTTGTTTACATTACAGTGGGTCTTTTTGACGTCATCAGCAAGGGAGATCAGCTGCGATCATCAAAAATAATTTTCGTGATCGAGTACATTTGATCAGCTGTAATGACGTTATAATCATTTAATAACTTTTAAAATGATAACTTATAAACGATGCTGATGGGTTGAAAAATTCGTTTGATTTCTCTGTCAAAATTTCCTTCGGAGTTCATCTGCACTAAGCACGCGGGACTACTTTTCTCTGGAATGCGTCTTCCCCATTCTAATTTTAGTGCTATTTATAGAACGGGATTTTCCACACAAGCATTATATATAACGAAATTCATTTGTTTGATTTTTGTTTTTCAATGCGCATTGATGAAGTTTTCCGTCCAATGTTTCGTTTGATACATGCATCAAACAAAGACTTATAAGTTTCATTTCTTAAATGCATTGATTAAAAAAAATCAAAAATGAATTTTTCTTTAATAAACCTTGATTAATGAATTCCCATACATAACTCAATTTCTTCAGATATCGTTTCATATGACCTTTAAGGCCTATGCTCGGCGCTTACGGCCATTGAGCAAATGAGGGTTCTTTAGCGTGCCACACCTACTGTGATACGGGACATCTGTTTTTAAGGTCATCACCGAAAACCCATGACATTCACACCTGATGCCAAGCGTTTGGCGATGGAACTGTCACTACCTGTTTTTAGCGAAAAGGGGTCTAGAATTCTGTTTATATTCTTTAGAAAAAAATTCTTGTCCTTATCAGGATGTTCTTCTGCAGAAAGATTCTTGCATTCTACTCGTTCTCAAACCCGAATATTATTGAGAGAAGCCATTTTTGAAATCATTAAGAAGAGTTGTTTTTGTAATGATCATTAATGTATTTGTTGTGATGGTGTTTTTCTACAACAGTTGTATCGTTCTGTGTATTGCCGCTGCTGATTCCTGAAACAATATTAATGGAGTCATTAATCTTGAACGATCTGAGACATTTCTAAAAGTTTGATATTTATCGCTTTTGTGACAGTGTATGGTAGAATGAAATGTATAATTACATTTAATGCACTGATACAAATACCAATCAATCAATGCTTTATTCTGATAGATGGACAGTCACATTACAGAGAGGTTGACTGATTGAATGTTGTTTAACGTCCCTCTCGAGAATGTCACTCGTATGGAGACGTCACCATTGTCAGTGAAGGGCTGCAAAATTTAGGCCTATGCTCGGCGCTTACCTTTAAGCAGGGAGATATCTTTATCGTTCGACGCCTGTTGTGACACGGGACCTCGGTTTTTGCGGTCTCATCCGAAGGACCGCCCCATTTAGTCGCCTCTTACGACAAGCATTTGGGATGGCTCATTACTTTTAATCTAAAGAAATTTACGTTATTGTATATATATCTGATTGGTTTGATTCCAGACTAGAGAAGTGTACGTTTTCATTTCCAGTATTCCGATATCTATAATTTGTGTTCTCCGTCGCTTTCATATATGCAAGGTGGATGGGATCAGGTGTTTAGAAGGGGAAAACATCTTCAGAATCTGATGACCGGTCAAACCGGCGGTGAGCCCAATATCATGATCAGGTAAACGGAGTAATACGTAGTTAAAATGATTGAATTGATTGATTGAATATTGTTTTACGTCCCTCTCAAGAATATTTCACTCATATGGAGACGTCACCACTCCCGATGAAGGGCTGCAAAATTTAGGCCTATACTCGGCGCTTATAGCCATTGAGCAGGGATGGATCTTCGTCGTGCCACACCTGCTGTGACACGGGACCTCGGTTTTTGCTGTCTCATCCGAAGTACCGCCCCATTCATTCGCCTCTTACGACAAGCAAGGGGGTACTGAGTGCATATTCTAACCCAGATGAGTATGTAAAAAAGGTGTAATCATTGTCATGAAACTTGACAGACAGCATTGACCTAACTACATGTTGACCTTCCATTTACAAAATAAGATCATTATAACGACCATGGACTCATGAGACTGTTGAAGCCCCTGTAACATCTACTTATTTGTCCGCATTTTACCTTTAAGAATTGTACAATATTGCTACTTAAATGTGGGAAGCTGACGATGGAGAAGCTGAAGTCATCACGTTTGTCATAAAGTTGAATTGTTAGTTTGCTGTTACCATCTATGTTCAGTGTTCAGTAAAATGGCCAAATGCATGTACAAGAACCCATGGAGGACTCCGGTGTCTTTTATTTCGGGTTCACTGGGATATATGTCGAAATTACAAGATTCTTTTAAAACACTTTGTAAACTTTCATACGCACATTTAACTTAGGTTAATCGAGTATTGGTACAAGATTATATAAGATAGAATCCTTTTACCGCTAGTTAACAAATTCCTAAAACTTCGAACAAAATAAAGCATAATTTTATATCCCCTATTTCTGGTATCAGCTACATTTATCATTCTAATTCTACAATATCCGCTCCGCTCCGTCCACGTTTTAACAAAATCCTACTTTAGGCCTACTGACTGTAGCTGTCTTAATTTTCAAATATTTGTAAATGTCAAGTATTAATATAGTATGAAATCATTCATAAAGGCATATGGGTGAGAATGATAGGGGACTAAAACACCCATCCTTGTCAATCGGACAGAAAACCCATTCGCTGCTCGCAAACAGAACCATTATAAGTATCATTTTTATTATCATTAAACATTATTACCAGCTCCTACTATAGTCACATTAAACATAAGGCGTAAAAATAGGTAATGATTGTTCTTTCGCCAAACGCTCGGCATTTACAATTGAAATCACGAGTCTTTCGGAAATGACCTCAACATGAATATATTGTGTCGCGCCAAATCCCGATTCTTCCCATAAATATGTTAATCCCAATTCAGACAATTCTTGTTTTATACTTACAACCCAACTGTTTTTATTCAAAATCATGTAATCAAAACATTCTTTAAAAATACAATTATTTGTATTTCTAAGTTTTAACCAGTATTTAAAAATGCACATTTCTCTTCTGACATACAGAGGTAACCGTCCTAATTCACAATAGATAACATTATTATTTGTACGCTTACTCACTCCCAATAACTTTTTACAAAACATAAGATGAACCTTTTCAACATCAGGTGCCTTGTGAAAACCCCAAATTTCGCATGCATATGAAAGAATGCTATGTACATAAGTATCGAATACAGAACATTGTGTTTCTACATTAAAGTGATGGCTTTTCAATGTATTAGATATTGCAAACAACGTCTTTCGTCCTTGTTCAGCCACATGCTTTTGTGTTTGTAAACATTTTCCATTATAGTTAAACAACATTCCCAAATAGTTAAAATTATTGACAACTTCAATATTATGATTATCATAAATCCATTTTTCATTATTCCTTATAATGCCCCCATTTCTAAACATAACAACTTTTGTTTTTGATATGTTCACAGTCAAATTCCAATCTTTTGTATAAACATGTAATGCATTCAACATTTCCTACAAACCATCTGGTGTCTCAGCCAAAATCACCATGTCATCGGCATACATTAAAAGAAAAATATTAATTGTAATTCTATACTTGCACAATTTCCACGTATGAAACTTATTTCAAAATCATTTACATATAAAGCAAAAGGTATGGGTGATAACACTTCACCTTGCATAAGCCCAGTTTCGTTATTGAAATATTCACTCAAAAATCCATCGAATTTAACACATGACTTAACATTACTGTAAAGCGACTTAATGACTTGGAGTAACTTTCCCCGTATACCAACATTACATAGTTTGGACCATAAGTTTGATCTATTCACAGAATCAAAGGCCTTCTGGAAATCTACAAAGCAACAATACAAACGCTTTTTATTATTCAGAGTTTTGTTAATTAATGATTGTAAAATAAACGTGGCGTCAACTGTAGAACATCCGGATCTAAAACCAAACTGCGCATCTGTTAATATATTGTTCTCTTTTTCCCATTCCAAAATTCTGTTATTTAAAACACCAGTAAACAATTTACCAAAGCAACTAACAATAGAAATGCCTCTGTAATTATTGGCATCATTAATATCACCTTTTTTATACAAGGGAACAATACAACTTTTTGTCCATACCTCAGGATATAAACCTGACTCTAAAATTTTATTAAACAGCTTGTATAATATAGGCATCAAAATATCTTCACAAACAATAAAAACTTCGTTCATTATAAAGTCCTCGTTACAACTTTTGTTTAATTTCAACTTTCCAATTGCTTTTAATTTCATTACATGTAATTTCTTTGTCCAATTCATCATTAACAACTTCCTTATCATATGCAGCGCTAGTGTTATCCGAAGGATTATTCATATTGTTTTGGATAAGGTCCTTGAAGTGTGTGTAGAAATCTTCATTAGTTAGATTACTATTTAAACGTTTGCTTTTTGAAAATAAACTGTAAAAATGCTTTGGATTCCGTTTCTTTAAATACTCTAACATATCACCCTCCTGTTGTTTATATTTCCGTTTGAGTTTAAATTGATATTTTTTATACTTTTTCTTGGCATTCAAAAGAGTTATCCTATTCTCATGAGATTACATTTATTATAATTGTAAAGAATGCGTTTATACTCTTTCAAAAGGTTCTTACACGTATCATCAAACCAGGGCTTATCTCCCTTACCTTGATTACGAATAACAACATTTTTATTATGACTATTACCTATTGTATCTTTAACTTCAGCAAAAGGCAATACACAGTCATTTAAGACACTGCAGATATTATCAATACATGCATCTACATCTGTAGAACAATTAAAATCAACATCTAAAGCGCTCACTAACAGGTCACGATTACGTGAAATTTCGTTCGAAATACAATGTGAGTTGTCTTGTTTCCATTTCACTGATTTACAAGGTATTCTACCAAACGAAGATTTAACTTCATGGTCTATCTGAAACGTTACAGGTGAATGATCCGAAAAACTATTAAATTTACCTGTACAAAAATCTATAATACTGTTAAACATGTTATTTTCTGTTAATAAATAATCTATGGTACTGTTTCCTCTAGAACAATAAAATGTAAAATCACCTGTCTCATCACCTGTCTCGTCTCATCACCTGTCTCATCACCTGTGTGTCTACCATTTACAATTCTTAATCCTGATGATTTACATAAATCTAACAATTGTCGACCAAAATTATTTATTTGTTTATCCGAGTTCTTTCGTACACCCAATTCTAGTTCATATTCATAAATAAAAGGTAAATTTGAATCAGATAGTATGTAATTCAGGTAATCGCTTCTAATAAAATCATCTCTTTCACCTGTTCGGGCATTTAAATCGTCCATGACATACACTGAACCTTTGTCTTTGTATTTACAAATTGAATCTTCTAATAATTGAAAAATGCATGCAAGGTGAAGATAACGAACAGTGATCAATCTCATAACTCCTACAAGCAATACAAAATAGATAGTTGGGCAAACACGGACCCCTGGACACACCAGAGGTGGGATCAGGTGCCTAGGATATCAATATCATAATATTCATAAAAAACGCTATTCTCTAGTGGCAGGTAAGAAAATGCCAGGTATAGATCATTAATTTGTTCTGTCGTTAAAATTTTAAACCATATGATGCCGTCATGTACATTTTCAACAACACAAATATCACGTGTTAAATAAGATTTACAAAAGATTAATATACCTCCTCCCTTTATAAATTTTCTTGGAAAAACAAATTTATCATATCCGTTAAGTTCCACAATATCACCATCATTCAACCAACACTCACTCAAAAATATTAAATCGTAACCATTAATTGTAGAAACAAAATCGGAGTTTGTCAATTTGTCACTTAATGACCTGCAAATGTTCCATGAGATAATGGAAATGCCACTCACTGCATGCCCCTATGCTTCGGACGGACCCTCACGATTAGTAGGGGTGTGACTATGTGAAGTACGAGAGGAAACACCTTGGTTAGCACCGTGTACCAATCTATGCGGATCTACAATGTCATTATGTGGCGCGGGTATTGTCGCTTCACTGTATGTTCTAACTGGATGAACACCACTTGCGGGCTTACTCGCACTTGCTTCATTACTGTCATTACGTGGCGCGGATCTAGGCACTTCACTATGCATAGTGGCTTGTTTGGAACTGCGTGCATCATCTATTGATTCGATATCCCTGTCCTGATAGAGTTGTCCGTTTATATAAAGCTTGTCCCTCACCATTTTAGTCCTGTGTCTGGCTTGTTTGTGTCGTTTCGGAACAGGGTATAGGTTCCTGCGTCTATCCTCGATTTCAGAAGGAAATTGCTGATGTACTCCAAAAGTCTTTCCTTTGAGTTTATAAGCACTTCTTTTGACATTCACCATATCACTATGATAGAGGAATCGTGCGACTACGGGGCGATTTTTTCCTCGATTAAAATGTCCAAATCGGTGAATATTCCCGAATTCTATACGGTTTTTTATTTCCAGTTCTTAATAGATGAACTCGCGTAATTTTTCCTCCGTATCCTCATTGCTCGTTTCACCACCTAGACCGGTAAACATCAGATTGTTTTTCATGGATCTACATTTTAGATCCAAAACAGCCTCCTTCAGATCCTTGATTTCACTGTTTTCGTTAATCACCTTATTGAAATCCCCACGTACTAAATCTGCTGCGCGTTGTTGTCCCTGACTATAATTACGCAGCTGGGTGGACATATCGCGAAATTTATGATCAAACTCGTCCATTTTTTGGACACAAATTCAACAGTTTTTTCAAAATCTTCAGATTTCTGCTCAACTGCTTTAACCCGCCTCTCCATTTGTGAAACTCGAGAGTCCATTCGATTCAGGACTTCAACAATCCGGTCTAACGAGTCTAATTTCTTCACAATGTAATCAAGTTTTTTGTCAAAATCTTGAGCGCCAGCGGCTGGTAATTTCGTTGTAGTTGACATGCCTGCATGTATTGATGTCGAAGAGGTAATCGGCACATTGTCGTTGCATTTCCCTAGATTTCAACTTTCCACATTTATGTAGCATTATTACCTGCATATGATGTTTATATATCTTAACTGATTCGATATGCAAGAGCTTGTTCTGGGTATAGTAAGTTTTTAAATCGAGGTAAGCTACTGACAAACAAGTTGATGGTACAGGGATTTCAACAGTCTCGATTGAAGTCAGCATTTCGCAAATTCTATGGTCGTTATAACCTCGCATTGGGTCAAATGCTGTCTGACGTGTTTCATACCGATTGTTGAGCCGTTCTTGGCACACTGATTTTGACTGCGGATAACCCCGTTTACCTGATCAGGATATGGGGTTCACGGCGGGTGTGACCGGTCAACAGGGGATGCTTACTCCTCCTAGGCACCTGATCCCACCTCTGGTGTGGCCAGGGGTCCGTGTTTGCCCAACTATCTATTTTGTATTGCTTGTAGGAGTTATGAGATTGATCACTGTTCGTTATCTTCACCTTGCATTCACAGAAGTATCCTCATATAATACGTTATATGCCTCACTCAATATCTGACTTAGAACCGGTGACTCTTCTTGAGAACTACTCTGATCTACACTATCAGCCTTTTTCTTCCTTTTTTGTTTTTATGTTTCCCCATATTTGTAATTTTCACTCACAGTCACCGATTGATAAAGTTTGTTATAAGTTCCGTCAGAAATTAGCAGACATATAAGCATTCCGTTGTAAATAACTTGTTTTTAACGAATTCTACGGAGCAGTATCGAAACACGGCCAGGTACCTTGACTTCAACTCACTTTACCTACTGTCTGTATCCTACCCATAAGGTCCAGACAGACGGACGGCGCCATACCATAATACGTCTCGTCTTCGACGGGCGTATAATATATATCAAATACGGACCCTTGAATATAATAAAGGTACGTGGGATCAGATGTCTAGGAGGAGTAAGCATCCTCTGTCGACCGGTCACACCGGACGTGAGCCCAAAATCTTGATCAAGTAAACGGAGTTATCCGTAGTCTAATTCAGTGTGCCAAGAATGGCCTAACAATCGGTATGAAATATGTCAGACACCATTTGACCCAATTATAAGTTATATGGGCAAACTAAATCATCATAAAGAATTTGTGAAATGCTGACTTTAAACGAGACTGCTGAAACCCCTGTAACATCAACTTGTTTGTCAGTAGTCCTCCTAGAGAAACCATTTGATTTTGTTTGGCGAATAGGTCTTTGAAATAGACGTTTGCTAAATAGAATTGATATGAGAAATGAGTAAAAAAAATAAATAAATTGGTTTTACAATTTATTAGTCTCAGAAGCACTTGCACAATAACATTTTAATAGTAATAGCACAATTTATGCACATAAAATTCTCCTAACTGTTCAGATTAAATTAATAAAACTTAGTAGAATTAAATCCAAATGTCAGAATTAAAGTGTTACACAAAAAAATATACAACATATCCCACTTTTGATTATGTTCAGTGATTTCACGCAAACCTCAAAAGTTATCACAGCATTCAGAGTCTAATTCTAAATCCCAACAAGTCACGGCAATCGCTGTCAGATATCACACAAATACTGCAAACACAGATCACTCTTAACTGGCCCTCGAGAAACTACACTGGGCAGCAACTTGTGCCTGATGATACTTATAGGGTTGTATCCTCTCGTTGTGGAAGTTTGCCGTGGTTGTCACGAAGTTAGGGGGATCGCAGTCTCTATCCAGGGCGTGCACGATTTCCCAGGAATGAACCTGCGCCTGTAGCCAGCTGCGGAAGTAGTATTACTTGTAGAAGTACTTCACAGTATGGACCACGGTCTCGCATCCCATGTAGTGAAGAGCTTTTCCTCTTCGGTCTAGCTGGAGAGACCTTTCAATCTGACGTTGATGTCTCTGAATCAACTTATCTGAAAAGCAAAAACAGAAATTGCATTAATCACATTTAAGTATCCTGTGTCTTACATTAGAATGTTATGAAACATCGGTACAAGACATCTAACAATTTTACATTATATTGCTGTCTGATAGAGATTTAACCCCCCTCCCCCAATAGAATCCCTGCTAGTTTGGATCTCTTTGTAAATTCAGTATTGCATTGTATCAGTATAACTTGCAGATCATATATCCTTTATTTATGAAAACCCTATTACAGCATACTAAGCAATTAATTTAATACAGTTCTGGAGCAATTTCTTTATCTATATTCACAATTGATTGGGGGAGGGGGTTGAGTTCTAATCTTAAAATAACAAATAGATACATGTATATACCATATTCTCAAATTCCCAATTATCCCTCGAATTAAGATATGGCTACAATTTAGCAACTGTAATAATTAATTTTGTTCCTCAGTTGTAAAATATTTTTTAAAGACAAATGTACAGATGATGTTCAAGTACAAGTAATCCTCTGAATAGTTTTTTCATAAAATGATATACATGTCGAGTTACACTGTTTTAATATTAGAAAATGAAAGGAATTGGGGTTGGTTGTAAAGAATCCCGTGTTTCTTATATAAGATTAATTATACCTTGTATCATTTAACACAATAGCATGTTCAATAAAAGCATACCTAACAGAGCAATTTCTTCCCTGGCTCTTTCATGGTATCTAAGTTGTCTCAGTAGATTGTGGGCAATATTAATAACTTCCATTTTGGTTCCAGATGAAGACAATATCAATGTGTGAAGCAAAGTTCAGTTTTGATGCAACTTTGAAAAACACCCCTTTTATATAGGTACTGTGTTTAGTTGGAGTTACTCATGGACTCTCATCAAACCAACTCTTGAGGCCAAAATTGGGTGATTAGCCTACTGAGATCAAAGGAGGACTCCCCTGTGTAAACACTGGTCTCTAGTCCACAGCTTGATTGTTTAATTACAGACCATTCTGAGTGCATTTTTGTAACTTGTTTGTTACAAAGGAATTTAATAATTATTGTCAATTCATACCATTATGTTTGTGCCATTTCAACACATGAAAAGATTTAATGTGGAGATATGCTTAGTTATTTTTATAATTGTTAAAAATATTAATACAGTAGCTTCTGTGTGTGCGTTTTTTTATATACATGTAATTGAATTTAATACTTTAATTATATTTATAAGTGTTAAAAATATAACTTCTGGGTGTTTTCATTAAAGATTGATGGGAAATGTTTTAGAATAATAATACATGTAATATGAATAATGCAATACAAGCACAAATAAAGTTTAATGGTGATCTTTCAGAACCATTTCCATGTCAACTGGGAGTAAGACAGGGTGAAATATCCGCATTTCTATTTTCCATTTACTAAAATGACTTAGAATAATTCTTAGATACAAATATTGTTGATGGTTTACACCATATTTCCAAAATGTTCTTGAGTAAATTGCACATATACGAAAAATTATTAATGTTTTTATATGCTGATGAATTAAACTATAATATTTGCTGAAACAGTTGCAGAACGCTGTTAATACTTCTCATTACCAGCTCATTAGAGTTATCGCGCTTTGATGACTCTTGTGCGTCATTGGTAAGAAAATGCACAAGTCTCGCGAGTAAGTGCGAGATTACTGGGACATAAACGAAACGTTCATAGCAACCCCCCCCCCCCCCCCCCCCCACCCTTTTTTAAAAGTTAAAGTACATTGTGTATCTTTAAATAGAATAACCATTGGTCAAACTGCATTTTTAAATATTCTAACACTAGTTTATCAAGGATGTTACATGCTTTTTTAAACTCTACTACACCTAATTTAAAAATTCCAAACAACGATGTTCTCTGTCCTAAGGCAGTCAATCAATATTTTGTAATTTTCAAAATAGCTTAGATGTAGTTTGGAAACGCATTTGTTGTGTTAATTAGTGTTATAAACGTCTTAAAAAATGCAGTTTGGCAAATATATAACTTATTCTAAAATATTGAAGAATGAGAGAGAGAGAGAGAGAGAGAGAGAGAGAGAAATGAACGATTACAAGAATAATCAATTCCTAAATTTGCCTTTAGAATTTTAATCAGTGTCGTGGTTTGCAGTCGGTTATAATATGTATTCGATACCATAATTTATATTACGTATGCCTAAGTAATGTTTACGTATGTTGTCCCGGTAGCACGACTTTACGTGCCTTTAATTTGAAGAGTTCCACTAATGGAAATGATAAGTATTGGTTTGAGTATCAGGGACTAATCCAGAAATTGCGGTTAGAGGGGTGGGGTGCAACTTTATGAGGCAGCTAGGGGATCTGGGGGCCGCTTTGTGGCTCCCAATGGGTTCAGGATTTAACAGATTTCGTAGGGCTTAAAATATGTCTCATATATGCACACAGGCACTCGACGTTTAAATATCTATATTAAAAAATATGTCTTCCTGTGAACGTAATATTCACAAGGTATATCACGCCGCCATCTTGGTTTTCTTTTTTACCAGCTGCATCACTTAAGAAATTCCTCGAAAAGTTCGATATAACATGATAATTAGACCCTTACCGGTTAGAGGCAACTCTGTCAAGGTCTTACCTCTCGCATCGTCATGGTGAACTGGAAATAAAGTCCATTTATCGTCTATAATCAACCGCCAAACATCGTCTACTGCTTCTTAAATGCGAAAAATCGTTAAAAGGTGGCTGGAAGTTGACGTTCTTCAACAGAGGATGATATTGAAGAAGTCAACACTAGCTGAAGTATGGCCACTTCTACCCCCTCCTTTTCTGACTTTTTTTTATCGGGGATAATTTATCTTCCAAAATGCATGGGTTCCTTGTCTATCCCATGCAAATTTTGATTTATGTAAACCTTTCCCACTTTTTGTAAGCTTTAGAGATTGACATTCTACAGGTAACAATAAAGCCGGTAGAAGGCCAATCTCTAAATTTTACAAAAAGTGGGAAAGTCAAACGATTACATAAATCGAAATTGGGATGGGTTAGACAGCGAATCCACATATTTTGGAGAAATTATCGCCGCCAAAAATAAATCAGAATGGAGAGAGGGGGGGGGGGGGGCAGTACTGTCCATACACCATGCAGATGTCTGTGGAACGCACAGCCATGCCGTTTTGTTGTTGTTTTCATTCTTGCCTATATGTATTCCTACGCGCCATTTCAGAAACGTTAATTCAAGCTTTTTGATGGGAGAAACTATTTGTTTTTCTATTTTAAAAACATATTAATTAAATGATAAGAAATAAAACTTATAAGTCTTTGTTTGATGCATGTATCAAACGAAACATTGGACGGAAAACTTTTTCATCAATGCGCTACGCGCATTGATGAAGTTTTCCGTCCAATGTTTCGTTTGATACATGCATCAAACAAAGACTTATAAGTTTCATTTCTTAAATGCATTGAATGAAAAAAATTAAAAATGAATTTTTGTTTAATAAACCTTGATTAATGAATTCCCATACATAACTCAATTTCTTCAGATATCGTTTCATATGACCTTTAAGGCCTAAGCTCGGCGCTTACGGCCATTGAGCAAATGAGGGTTCTTTAGCGTGCCACACCTACTGTGATACGGGACATCTGTTTTTAAGGTCATCACCGAAAACCCATGACATTCACACCTGATGCCAAGCGTTTGGCGATGGAACTGTCACTACCTGTTTTAGCGAAAAGGGGTCTAGAATTCTGTCTATATTCTTTAGAAAAAAATTCTTGTACTTATCAGGATGTTCTTCTGCAGAAAGATTCTTGCATTCAACTCGTTCTCAAACCCGAATATTATTGAGAGAAGCCAATTTTGAAATCATTAAGTAGAGTTGTTTTTGTAATGATCAATAATGTATTTGTTGTGATGGTGTTTTTCTACAACAGTTGTATCGTTCTGTGTATTGCTGCTGCTGATTCCTAAAATAATTAATGGAGTCATTAATCTTGAACGATCTGAGACATTTCTAGAAGTTTGATATTTATCGCTTTTGTGACAGTGTATGGTAGAATGAAATGTATAATTACATTTAATGCGCTGATACAAATATCAATCAATCAATGCTTTATTCTGATAGATGGACAGTCACATTACAGAGAGGTTGACTGATTGAATGTTGTTTAACGTCCCTCTCGAGAATGTCACTCGTATGGAGACGTCACCATTGTCAGTGAAGGGCTGCAAAATTTAGGCCTATCGGATATCTTTGTCGTTCCACGCCTGCTGTGACACGGGACCTCGGTTTTTGCGGTCTCATCCGAAGGACCGCCCCATTTAGTCGCCTCTTACCACAAGCATTTGGGATGGCTCATTACTTTTAATCTAAAGAAATTTACGTTATTGTATATATATCTGATTGGTTTGATTCCAGACTTGAGAAGTGTACGTTTTCATTTCCAGTATTCCGATATCTATAATTTATGTTCTCCGTCGCTTTCATATATGCAAGGTGTGTGGGATCAGGTGTTTAGGAGGGGGAAACATCTTCAGAATCTGATGACCGGTCAAACCGGCGGTGAGCCGAATATCATGATCAGGTAAACGGAGTAATACGTAGTTAAAATGATTGAATTGATTGAATATTGTTTTACATCCCTCTCAAGAATATTTCACTCATATGGAGACGTCACCACTGCCGGTGAAGGGCTGCAAAATTTAGGCCTATACTCGGCGCTTATGGCCATTGAGCAGGGATGGATCTTTATCGTGCCACACCTGCTGTGACACGGG
Source organism: Ostrea edulis (assembly GCF_947568905.1). Classification (NCBI taxonomy): domain Eukaryota; kingdom Metazoa; phylum Mollusca; class Bivalvia; order Ostreida; family Ostreidae; genus Ostrea; species Ostrea edulis. The sequence goes on along the minus strand of NC_079164.1, from coordinate 71,989,496 downwards.
ACCTCGGTTTTTGCTGTCTCATCCGAAGTACCGCCCCATTTAGTCGCCTCTTACGACAAGCAAGGGGGTACTGAGGGTATATTCTAACCCGGATGAGTATGTAAAGAACGGTGTAATAATTGTCATGAAACTTGACAGACAGCATTGACCTAACTACATGTTGACCTTCCGTTTACAAAATAAGATCATTATAACGACCATGGAATTTGCAAAAGGCTTCATGAGACTGTTGAAGCCCCTGTAACATCTACTTATTTGTCCGCATTTTGCCTTTAAGAATTGTAGAATATTGCTACTTAAATGTGGGAAGCTGACGATGGAGAAGCTGAAGTCATCACGTTTGTCATAAAGTTGAATTGTTCGTTTGCTGTTACAAATGTAACATCTATGTTCAGTGTTCAGTAAAATGGCCAAATGCATGTACAAGAACCCATGGAGGACTCCGGTGTCTTTTATTTCGGGTTCACTGGGATATATGCCGAAATTACAAGATTCTTTTAAAACACTTTGTAAACTTTCATACGCACATTTAAATGAGGTTAATCGAGTATTGGTACAAGATTATATAAGATAGAATCCTTTTACCGCTAGTTAACAAATTCCTAAAACTTCGAACAAAATAAAGCATAATTTTATATCCCCTATTTCTGGTATCAGCTACATTTATCATTCTAATTCTACAATATCCGCTCCGCTCCGTCCACGTTTTAACAAAATCCTACTTACTGTAGCTGTCTTAATTTTCAAATATATGTAAATGTCAAGTATTAATATTGTATGAAATCATTCATAAAGGCATATGGGTGAGAATGATAGGGGACTAAAACACCCGTCCTTGTCAATCGGACAGAAAACCCATTTGCTGCTCGCAAACAGAACCATTATAAGTATCATTTTTATTATCATTAAACATTATTACCAGCTCCTACTATAATCACGTTAAACATAAGACGTAAAAATAGCTAATGATTGTTCCTTCGCCAAACGCTCGGCATTTAGAATTGAAATCACGAGTCTTTCGGAAATGACCTCAACATGAATATATTGTGTCGCGACAGGTGTTGGCATGTTAAGGAACCCTCAGTGCTACCGTCCTTGGCGCTAGTCGCAAGTCTGAATTGATGGTACAGATTTTACATGCACTTCACCTACATGATTTGAACATACCTGTATTTTATTGTATAAATATACAAAGGGATTAGTTCTAGCAACTAAGAAAACCTCTCACCTACAGCAGTGAGTTCTCGGAAGATCGTAAAAAAAACAACCAACAAACAAAATCATTATTGAATAAAAGTGATTGTCATCTGAGGATGATGTGTCCATCACACTCATGTACAATTTTATTATCTGCTAATTACAAGTATGTGTGGTAATGTATGTGAGGAGCTTGCCTGTGTAATGTGTTTAAAAGGGTTTTCATAATCGATGGATCCACTATCTCAAAACAAACGTAAAGTGTTTGCTTTTTTTCCAAACAATTTGGAAATTGTGCTATGATTTATTTTTGCATTATTGGGTAAAATGTTAGAGATTGATTTTTGTGTACTTATGCTAATTAGGTTTGTCATTAAAGGACAACACATGAGATTTTATTTTTACGAGAAATGTTTTTTCGGTTATCTTAGACCCTCAATTTGTCAAAACATTTCTCTACAGCAAAATCAACCAGATTTTTGATAGATAGATGTTGAATAGAATTTGATAAAAATATTTCATTTGTTTTTAATGTTTATTCAATTCATTTGACATAGAAACATCTAAATAAACAGTAATAACTGGGCCAAGGAATACAATTCAACGACACAAAATAATTTTGGAAACTAAAGTACAGAAGAATCGAAAGGACAGAGATGGAGATCATTCCCCCTTTTCACCTCATAATCCATTCTATCAAAGTCAATATCACGGGACGATCAGTGCAAACGTCGGATTAAGAACACGAGAACGTAAAGGTGAACAATATTTAAGTATTTGTGAGGAATGTATCCAATCTTATCTTTGTTTATGTAAAAGAAGATCCACGTGTTTCACCACGCTGTGTGATGTAAGTTTTTCTGGGTATAAATATGTCCAGTTTTCACTATAAACTCTGTATGCAGTAATAGTTAGCCAGGCTTGAAATCAAAACCAAAATGTTGCCATTGCTATTTGTCGCGCTCTCTGTCTTTGGTGTTTCCCAGGCACAAGTCTTTGGTCTTGGAAAATGTGCTCAAGTGAAAACCCAGGAATCTTTTGATTTGAATAGGGTGAGTTTATATCTCCTGCTATGATATTGTCATACTAATTGTAAAACAACAAATGTAATAGAGCTGAATATTTCACTCGGATCTTCTAGATTTTGTTTAGAATTTTCATAGTTTTATAACTTATTTTATTTTCAGTATCTTGGAATATGGTACGAAATATATAAATTCAAAGCCAACTTTGAGGGAAAACAAAAATGTGTCTCAGCAAACTATCAGCTACAATCCAATGGACATATTCGAGTCGATAATATTGGGTTTGAGTGAGTTGATATTATTTGTCTTCCTGAAACTAAGTAAATTACAATACATTTTGTCTTAAACTTGTATTTCCTTCGACAACCTATCACACAGGTCATTCATATACCAACAAGGTATTTTCAATACCACCAATGAATGCACCAGTTACGAAGTTGAATATGGAACTTTGTTCTTACCTTTGATTTTTATTTACTTTGATTGGTATTTAAATGGTGGATTTTTTGTCTCTAATTCAGAAATGGAGAAAAGAAAGAAGCTGTCGGGGATGCTTATGTACCTGATCAAAACTATCCATCAAGGCTGGGTGTCAGATTTTCTAATTGTATGTATAGTGGTTTTCTTATTTATGATTTTTTTCTACAAATTTTCAATTTACATTTAAGTTAGATAATTTAAAACTGATTGATTAGTAAAATCGTATTTTACTTCTTGAGTGTGTCTATCTAATAATGCTACGTGTACAGATGGTGATAAAGTTAAACTAGAACTAACAGGGTGATTAACTGACTATCAAGACGAAGTATTTTATACATTTTCATTCAGTGGCTCCCTATGGTAGATATTGGGTGTTGGATACAGATTACACAACTCACACCATGATTTATTCGTGTTCCGATATCCTTGGACTCTTCCACATTTCATATGCCTGGATCTTGGGCCGTGACAGAACACTAGATGAATCCATTAAAAATAGACTTTTCGCCAAGGCCGAGTCCTTTGGCATAGACACATCAAATTTCTTGAAAGAAGATCAAACTGGATGTTAATGTGCCATTGTTTTATATCATCTTTTTTATGTCTCTTAAATAAACGTTTTTAATGTGAACACGATCTTGAAATTAATTATTACATGCAACAAAGATAAGGAGCGGTTGCTGCTGGGCTTTGATAGCTATGACAGGTCTTGACAAAGATATATACAGCTTAGTTTGTTTAAATATATGCACAGGATACTAGTAACTCAATTTTAAACAGACTGGCCGCGGTAACCTACAAGGTATGGCACTTGTGCCGCAAACAAGAGGCCCTGAATTCATTTTACAACCTAGCACTGCGTCAATCCTAAGTTGTTTAACATGGGTAGTAACTGTACATGAGCGCCTGAATCTTGGTCAGGTACACGGTGTAATTTGTAGTCGAGAACAGCCTAAGAATGGGTATAATACATGTAATACAGTATTTGATCGAATAAAATGTTGTACATGTATTTGCAAATGAAAGTTTGTATTGAACATAGAACTTGGGGAATGCTGACTTTAAAGGAGATTGTTGAAAGCCCATAACATTATTTTATCTATCAGTACTCAGTTTGTCTCGGTTTATGATC
>NC_079164.1:71333162-71373162 GCF_947568905.1 Ostrea edulis | reverse complement strand
ATTTCCATCATATTATTTTATTCATTACACTGATTTTAGCATTTGGAATCGGTTACATTACTTAAAAATATCCAGCTACCATACGTAAACACTTCTTTCTGAAATAATAAGTTGATTTGTTTGATAATAAAATTTTATTGTGGAAATCAAAAATCAGGTAATAAATCATATAAATATAAACTTCATGATGCTACAGCCCTCAGTGAAAACATTGTCTACATTGCCCAAAATGCAGATGTCACAAAACATCAAGCCCAATTTAGAGTATTTCCGTTTTGGTATGGTAGATTTTGCAATTTGTTTGAGCCGGTGGGGTTGACTGTAAAGCCAAACATAGATATTTTTCTTTAATTTTAGGCTGACTAGAGTCAGAAGCTACAAGTTTAGTGTCAAAATAGAATGGGGTGCATAGTCTTATGAGATTAGCATCTTTATACTGTTGCGCACCGAACTTCAAAGAAAATTATTTATCGAAATTGCTACATCCATATCAATGGTGACCGACCGCATTGTTAATGAAATATTCGAACTAAAATCAAACACATCAAAATCTTGTAATCAATGAGCTTGGCTGCAAAAACAAACAATTGATGTATATACATTATACACAATAATACCGGTCGGTTCTGTGGTTAAGAATTGACATAAATGTGGAGATGATAACACAATTATAATGAATAAGACTTTAAATGTTAAACAATTGACCACAGCAGGGTACACAACTGTCCGATGTACTTTATTATATAATCACCGACTTTTTTGCAGCCATAGATTACCTGAGGCTATTATCTGGCCTTCGTGACCAGCTCTGCACTGGAGCGACGCGAGATTTCCGGTCGCACGCGTAGACTGAGTAAACAGATTTTGACTGCATAAACAAACAGCCGATAATGTGTTACTGACAGACAGATTTTAAAATACAAATTATTGCAAAAAGGGATTTTCGCCACTTTAACTTTTTTTCGCCATTTTTGAAAAAAATTCGCCATTGGCGAAAATGGCGAAGCCCAGCTCGAGCACTGTTGTTTACACATGCAATGGAAGTTGCTGAACTTTCCTGATCTTGAGGATCAGAGTTCATTAAGCATAGATCTACTTAGGGTAGAGACATCCTACTTTTATTAGCTCTCAAGCATTTCATTTATGGAAGAAAAGTGCTTACAAAGGAAATACAAGTATTCTCGATTTCCTTTGGAAAATGCTGTAATTTGAAATATATTACAAAGAATTTGAATATTAGCACAGCTCTTTGTTGAATTTTTTTTTATATATAATCTAAAAATAAAAATATAAAGATATCAAACATATTCAAAAATTAGTGGTATTTGTGCTCTACAAAATTTTGTAAAATATTTCACATTTTTGACTATTCTGAATAAGAATTTTACAATATGATGATTTAAACCACATGCACTCGACGTTTTAAATAACTATGATAAAAAAAAGTGTCTTCCTGTAAACATAATATTCATATGAATATTATGTTTACAGGAAGACAATTTTTTTAATTATAAATATTTAAAACGTCGAGTGCCTGTGATTTAAACAATGCATTTTAGTGTTACATTGTAAAATTTACAAACTACCATGAAAATTACATTATAGACATGAATCTTTAATTAATCATGATGCACTTTCTAAATATTTCTAATGATTATGCATGAAAATCATTGATTTTGAAGTTTTTGAAAATTCCCTGGGACAGATAAGGAGACTGCTGATTCTTGAAGTGAATCTTTCTGTCTTTTCAACCTCAGTCTCTATTTTGAATTCTACCCAGATTTTTATGACAGAAATAACAAAGTTGTTCTCCAGGAGGCTTGTGCCCAGATTTATCAGATAAAATGACAAAGTTTTTTCTCCTTGAAAACTCATACCTAGATTTTTATGACAGAACTGACAAAGTTTTTCTCCAGGAGAACTCGTACCCAGATATTAATGGGTACTATACTGCTATTGGAAAACTCGTACCTGGGTACGAGTCCTCCTGGAGAAGTCGTACCAGGGTACGACTTCTCTTGGAGAACTCGTACCCAAATTTTTTGGTACGAGTTCTCCTGATACCCTCGGGTGTAGGTTGGGGCCACAATAGAGCAAATATATAGGGAAAATATTCTCGAGAACCATTGGACCAAAAAAGTTGAAATTTACATGAAAACTTCCTGACATAGAGTAGAATCAAATTAATTAAAATTATGACCCCCAGGGGTAGGGTGGGACCACAATAGGGGATCAAAATTTTTCATACAGATATATATAGGAAAATATTTTAGAATCTTCTCAAGAACAACAGGACCATGATTAGTCGTGTTAATATGCAAGCATCCTTAGGTAGTGCAGATTCAAGGGTTTTCAGATTGTGGCCCTATCATGTAGAATTGGGCCACAGTAAGGACCAAAGTTTTACATGGGAATATATAGGGAAACATATTTAAAAATCTTCATCTTTACAACAGTGGGGTCCTGATTAGTCATATTGATATGCAAATATCTTCAGATAGTTCATATTCAAGTTCGTTCAATTCAGGGGCCCCGGGGGTAGAGTTGGGCCTCAATAGGAGATCAGAGTTTTATATGGGGATATACAGGAAGTAATTAAAACAAATTCTTTTCAAGAGTAATAGGGCCACACCAAATCATATCCAAATGCAAAATCTTCCCAAGTATGGATTCAATGCCCGTGCGACAGTAGTTGGAGGCATAATGTTTTGTTCTGTCTGTCTGTCTGAAACTTTAACTTTGCTCATAACTTTTGAATGATGAGTGGAAGGGCTCTCATATTTAAAATGCACATTCCTTGTGACAAGACTTTTATTGGTACCAAAGTTTTTAACCTTGAAGTTTGACATACTTTGGAGAAATGTACTAACCTTGTCAATATCTCCTGAATTATTCAATGTAGGGCTTTCATGATTTGCTTATCGATTCCCTATGGTAAGACTACATTTTATACAATATCTTTTTGTGATCTGGATCCTAGAGTTTGACTTAACCTTATATTCATAACGTTTGAAAAGACAATATTACACTTGTGAATTTGCTCATGCAGTTATGAGAGGATGTTCTGCAAAGTGCTCTTGTTTTGAATAAGAATTTATGAATAATAATAATCCTTCCTTAGCCATGTCAGATAGGTGATAAGGTTGAACACCTAAGTCCATTGCATACAATTTACCTCCAAGCCAAAGCTGGTGTCCATTTACAGCTGAGTGGATTGATAAATCTATGGTGTTGTACAAAATCAAGTGACCAAGTGGAACTTGACTGGACAACCTTTTGATTGTCAGCTTAACCCATTAGATACATTCCACTTCAATAAAAAGTCATGAAATCAAGGAAAGTGGACTACATTACTATTAGCTGCAATAATGTAGCCCTCTCCGACTTTTACCTCACTCCCGAAAACATCAGAATAAAACAAAATCGGAGAGGTCTACATTATTGCAGCTAACATGACTACAGTAAAACTCGAATATAGCGAACACGGATATAACGAAATTCCGGCTATAGCGAAGTGAAAACGATTTCCCCGGCAAATTCTTTATATATTCTATATAAAATTTTGCGTCTATAACGAACACGGATATAGCGAATTTACGGATATAACGAAGTATATTCCTATTCCCCTTGAATTAAAAATGAACGTAAAAATCACCTTTTATAACGAATTTATTTTTTTCATTTAAATTCTTTGTGATTTTTAACAATCGTTTTCCATTGACATAAAGGATCCACACTTATTACAAAAGTTCTGTTTGTATTTTTTCAAAAATGGTTGTTAACGCAAAACAATACTTACACATACGTTTAGGAAATATATTGCCGGTATTGTTTACTATTCTCGTTAATTAAATTTTAAGTTTGATTGCATTTATTTTATCGTACACTCCTTTATTTGTGTAAAGCAACAAGTAAATGACAATTGCAATAGACTGTACATGTATGTATTGCGCAAAATTTTGTTGACATTTCTCTCTCGACATGTTCTTGTATGATTTAATAATCTATCAAGATAAATTATCATATATAAATCAATGTGTGAATTTCTTGCTTAAAATATTTCTTCTCGAAAATATATAGGCTTCATTTCTCTTAAAGACAATACAAACGCAAGTATATCGATTGCTGCTTTCTTATAGAACTGATATACATGTAGAACAAATCAGTTTTATAACGAATTCGTTATATTCGAATTATGAATTCGCTATAAACGTATAACGAATTACGCTTATAGCGAATTTTTATCGAGGGTCCCCAGAAATTCGCTATATCAGAGTTTTACTGTACATTGATGTAGAGTACTTGACACTTTTGTGATACTTCATCATGTACATCTCGGTATACTGATTGCATGCATGATGCATATGAACAAGAGCTGCTCTTGATGATCTACATGCTCAGCTATTATTATCAATTTTATAATCACTCTCTCATTAGTCCTTATTTAGCAAGTTTTACTCAGAAAATAGCTATAATGTAACTGATGCATAATTATTGTAATGAAGTTAAATGAGACAAAACCACACTGATTATATCCACTATGGGTATTGGCCTCATTGATTATACAAAGGTTGTTTGGGACGTAGTCAAGGACATCAACATTGTTTTGTCATACTAGTTCAGGTACCAGTATGTTCAGGTACAGGTACTCTGAATTTTAAAGATTGATTGATTGATTAAATATTGTTTAACGTCACTCTGAAGAATCTTTCACTCATATGGAGATGTCACCACTGCCAGTGAAGGGCTGCAAAATTTAGGCCTATGCTCGGCACTTATGACCTTGAGCAGGGAGGGATCTTTATCGTGCCACACCTGCTATGACACAGGACCTCGGTTTTTGCGGTCTCATCCGAAGGACCACCCCATTTAGTCGCCTCTTACGACAAGCAAGGGGTACTGAGGACCTATTCTAACCCGGATCCCCACGGGGCGTCTTACATAAGAAAATTCATGACATCTAAGTTCCTTAAATGTTTCAAGTAGTGTGAGAAATAAAGTCTCTAGTTGTTTGTATTACAGGGCCTTACTGTGAATTTACAGTAAGTGTGAACGACTCAGCTTCTTAAGTTCATTCGAGGTCTCGGATAGTTGGTTTCAAAACAAATCTGTCAATGATGACGCATCAAGGGAAGAACAATCACTGCGATTGGACCAATATTTAAGTAAAGGTGGGATATATGAAAACAATAGAAGGTAATTGGTATAATTGGTGAAGCATGATATAGTGAAGAAAATGAACAGTGATCAATATATATATAAGTCCTATAAGGAATACAAAATAAACAGTTGGGTAAACATTGACCCCTGGTCATAACAGAGGTGGGATCAGGTGCCTAGGAGGAGTAAGCATCCCCTCTCGACCGGTCACACCTCTTGACCTGTCACACCTGCCATGAGCCTGATATCTTATTAGGTAAACAGAATAATCCGTAGTCAAAATCGGTGTGCCAAGAACAGCCTAACAATCAGTTTGAAACACGTCAGACAGCATTTGACCCAAAGATAGGTTGTATTGGCAAACTAGATTATAATAACGACCATAGAATTTGCGAAATGCTGACTTTAAATGAGACTGTTGAAACCTCTATAACATCAACGTGTTTGTCAGTAGCATATGTTGAGAAGCCAAGCTGGATATTTTCAATGTGTTTATTATATATTCCTCAGTGGAGCTCTGCAAATTTTGTTAGTGTTATTTCTTTATAATGGAGTTTGAAGAAGGTACATAATAATACAATGATGGGTGTGTGAATGAATGATATCAATGTTATTATTATGTTTATGAGTTTTCCCATTTGTGTGAGGATGTACTGCTTTGCATTAATCTTGTTTTCATGGGAAACTTTGTCAATGAATTCCTTCCTAAGCCAGACTGAGAAGGGTATAATGAAGTTGGGCATCTGTCTTCTCACTGAATTATATAGATAGTAAAAGAATTTATCATGCCTCAGACAAAATTGTTGAAATCTAATTGGTCAGATTCAGATCTTGGTCACATGACGCCGTGAAAAAAAACCGTATCATGCGAGAAAAATCCGTATTGAGTGAGTAATTTATTGTTACAGGGTTCGATAAAATGGCAAAGTGATTTGGGCATATATATTGTATGATATAGACCCCCACATATACAGTTAGAGACATGATAAATTTGTTACACAGTTAGTTAGTGACCTAGCTGATATGGAAAAATACATGTTGTGAAATGAAAATGCGTATCGGGCTTCGCCTCACCTGATATGGGTTTTCTTTTCACACCATGTATTTTTCCGTATCAGGTCACTAACTAACTAACTAACTGTGTAACTAATAATACATGTATACATGAGTTTATTTATAAAAAATTGGCATGAAAATTAGTAAAGATATGAAATGACATGTTTTGATACACCAGATAGGTTTTTATCATTACAGACTTAAGTATGTCTGTTGATGGAACACAGTGAAACATAGTTTTGATGCCAAAAATGTTTTGTCAAAATCTAGGTTGAGAATTGCTATCACATTCATGGGAAGAAAGAAATATTGAAGTTATTGAAGGCTTTTAAAGGGACTGGTTCACGATTTTTGATAAAAATATTTTTCATTTTTTATGTTAAACATTAGAAATATAACTCATTTAATGTTGACAGCCAAAATTTTGACCTTCTGAATGCAAAAATGAAAGCAATAAAATATTTTAGCCTTAAATATGTGTTATGTAAACAAAAACTCGAGTCTTTTTATGTAAACAAACAAACAAGTGAAATATTGCTTTTGTAATATGATGCATCTTAATTTTTCATAGTCACAGATTTTTAGCTCTTCTGAGCCGAAGGCTCAAAAAGTTAATCATATGGCCATATGTTTGGTGTGCGGTGTGCGTAAACTTTTTTGGAAAAAGGGCTATATCTCAAGAACCCCTTGGCCAATTTTTGTCAAATTTGTCACAAGGTATCCTTGGCTCAAGGGCTTTCATTTGTACGAAAACTAGGGTTGTGACCCTATAACAAGGGGAGAAAATTAGGAAAATGCAAACAAAAGTAGTGGTTGCTAAAAATTCTTCTTCTCAAGAACCACTGGGCAAATTTATCACCAAACTTATGCATAAGGATGAGGATAGGTTGTAGATAAAAAATTGTTCAGGGCATCATCCTGGGGCAAAGGGTGTGGTCTCAAGGTCACTTCAAAGTTGACCTTAAATTTTGTTTTGTTAAAACTTTGATATTTTGCTTAGTATAAGGACTAGGATCATCAGATTTTGTCAGTTGATGCATCTTAGGACCTAATATCATGTTGTCTCAAAAGTAGGTCATGGTGACCTACTTTTTGAATTTCACAGGTAATTATTATTGAATGGATTTTGATGCATATCTTGAACACTTTTGAGCCTATGATCATCAAAAGTTGTCAGTTGATGGATCATGGGACCTTGAAGTGTGCGATGTGAAAAGTATGTCACCATGACCTACTTTCTGAATTTTATGGCTAATCATTTATGAATACATTTCAGGTTGTTATTTCAGATACCGAAAGGTTTAGAATCATCAAACCTTGTGAGTTGATGCATCTAAAGGCCTCAAACATATTTATTTTAAAAAAGTAGGTCACAGTGACCTACTTTTTGAATTTTGCAGACAATCGAATTTCACATTTTCAATTTTAGATGCATATTTTGGACACTATGAAAGCTAGGATCATCAAACTTTGTCAGTTGGTGCATCTTGAGTCTTCATAGTTTGTTGACCAAAAAGTAGGTCACTGACCTACTTTTGGAATTTGACGGCTATATTTTAATATTTCAGATACTAAATGACTTACAATTATCAAACTTTGTCAGTTGATGCATGTTGAGTCTTCAGAGTGTGTTGACTAAAAAGTAGGTCACCATGACTTATTTTTGGATTTTGATGGCTATATTTGAATATTTCAGATACTATTTGACTTAAAATCATCAAACTTTGTCAGTTGATGGGTCTTGAGTCTTCAGAGTGTGTCGATTAAAAAGTAGGTCATTATGACCTACTTTTGGAATTTGACGTTTATATCTGAATATTTCAGATACTATTTGACTTCAATTATCAAACTTTGTCAGTTGATACATCTCGAGTCTTTGGAGTGTGTCAGCCAAAAAGTAGGTCACTATGGCTTTCTTTTGGAATTTGATGGCTATATTTGAATACTATTTGACTTGTCAGTTGATGCATCTTGAGCCTTCAGTGTGTCGACCAAAAGTAGGTCACCGTGACCTACTTTTGGACAGTTACATTTAAATTTTCGGGTACTATTTGACTTAACATCATCAAACTTTGTCAGTTGAAGCATCTTGAGTCCTCAGAGTGTGCAGACTATAAATTAGGTCACCTTGATCTACTTTTTTAGCTTCAAAGCTATATCTAAATCAAATGCTAAGAGGCCTAGAATCATGAACCTGTTTCAGTTTATGTATCTTGAGTCCTCGGAGTGTGTCAATTAAGAAGTAGGTCACTGTGATATACTTTTTGAATTTCATGGCTATATTTAGATATTCCAGATACTACGTGGCTTAGATCCATCAAACTTATTAAGTTGATGCATCTTGGCTTCTCAGAGTGTGTCAGCTGTGACCTACTTTTGCTCTTTTTTTTTGCAAATCTATACATCTTTCAAACTAAAAACCCAAGGATCATCAAACCTTCACTTAACTCACTCTTTGTTTTTTATTTCAACAGAGCTGAAAAACTTAAAAAGCAATTTTGTTGATATTGGTTTTAAGAACCATTCTCCAACAATGGCATGAAATGTAATTGCATTAAAAATCGGACAAAATACAATGCGATCCCCTTGTTCTAATTGTATGCATAGTAAATTCGGTATTTAGCACCCCAACCGTTTCTATGTCTCTTAAAAAAATTCATGTAGAAGAGAAATATGTACTATACCCAGATATGCACGTAGGTTAAGTAACTTCATTTTGTAATTATTTTGATTGTCTAATCTAATAGTGACTATATGTATGATATCCCCTTCATACACTATCATGTGATAGGTCTTTAAAACTTTGTTAATTGATGAATCTTGGTTAGTGAGAATTTTTGCCTGTTCTACAATGTATCAGAAGAGCGATTCTAGGCCCATGGGCCTCTTGTTACTTTTAGATGACACATTTCACCCAAAAAATGCTTGAAATGTGAAAGAAATAATAATACTTAGATCGATATCCATTTCTTTTGAAAATTTCGTAAACAATAGCATACCGCAATCTTTGTTTACAAAACAAATAATAAACTCTCTAAAATGAGCTTCTTTGATGATGTATAGCCTTAATTTTCATGTGTAATCTTTCAAACACATTACACAGTAGATTTTGATCATTAAAAGTGAAAAACAAAATTTTGGGTAAAATCGTGAATCAGTCCCTTTAAGGAGAGGACATGATTTGGAAATTTATGTTAGTGTCACGTAATGATTTAAAGACTTTTCCTTGGTGTGATTTGAAATGAGGGATATCAAACGTCTATACATGCAGTAGCAAGAATTTGCTTTGTAGCCACTCAGATGAATATGATATATGAAAATTTACAGCTCTCATTTTCAATGTTTTGGCAGTCATCGCCTGATCCATTTGTGGTTTGGCATTGTGCCCAGTACTACTAATTATAAACTGATTTACACATCTTTGATATATGAACTGGAAACTCCACAAGAGTGATGAGGAAAAAACATTTATGGAATGTATTTATGTAATTTTGACCTTGTGATGTTCAATTTAGCAAGGAATGATTATATTTTAATATCTGTTGTGTTCTCATAACACCTGTAGAACAATGGACAAATTGAGAAACACATGTTGGTGCTTAAAATAAATATTCTGCACATTTCATGCTATTTGCACCATAAGTGTAAAAGAAAATAATGATTATATATTTAATGCTTATATTATTTTCTCAGTAAAATGCTTCAATACTGCTTATACTCCTTACATGAATGTGAAGTTGACAGAACTGCAGCAAAAGTTGGGTCAGACTACTCTACACTGGATTTGACTACTTCTATGATGTTAAGTCCCATTTTCTCTGGTGGAGGCAGAAACAAGAATGTACGCCTTAATGTTTTATCATGGAATAAAACACAAAGCTTAAAATGTAGTTTAAATGTAAGCAGATTTACCTTTTAAGTCAACCAGGATTCATTGTTTCGGAGTTCATACAGGGTATTCTAGACAAATATATAACTGAAATTTAGAGACACAAGTCAGAATTGTCTACAATTATCCAATGTGTGTATGTGGAAAAGGTACATATATGAATCAAAGGAGTGTTTGGATTCTTGGTTTTATTCAAGGAAACCAGAAGGGATATTGTAAATTAGAATATTCATGTATCATGTACACCGATGATGACCTGTGTGCACAACCACAAAGTTTCAGAGGAGGCTTTGGTTCAAGAAATCAGTCTCTAAATTTCAAAACATTTAAGACATTTGTTTACATTTAAATTAATTGGCTTAAAAGTGCTATGAATAAAATTGTTTTACATTTACTGATATAAACATATTGTTTTATGTTTACAGATATAAATATATTGTTTTATGTTTATACAGATATAAACATATTGTTTTATGTTTACAGATATAAACATATTGTTTTATGTTTACAGATATAAACATATTGTTTTATGTTTACTGATATAAACATATTGTTTTACATTTACTGATATAAACATATTGTTTTATGTTTACAGATATAAACATATTGTTTTATGTTTACAGATATAAACATATTGTTTTATGTTTACAGATATAAACATATTGTTTTATGTTTACAGATATAAACATATTGTTTTATGTTTACAGATATAAACATATTGACCTTCTTTACCTGAATGCTGGAGCTATCCTGGTGAGGCGGGGTATAAACTGGTCGCACATGATGAATGAAATATTTGACAGTGAAACCCCAGGGCAGTAAGTCAAAACTTGATTGGAATAAAATTCCAAACCGAAAGTTGGCAATATAAGTGTGTAAAGTTCTAAATTTATTGTTTTACTTTAAAATGTGCTATTTATTTGATGAACTGATTTAGTGCATATGTATCGTTATACCCCCGCAACAAAGTTGTGGGTGGGGGGGGGGGGGGGGGGGGGGGGGGGTATACTACAATGTAGAATCGGGTTGTCTGTCTGTACACACAGTGGTTTCCGGGCTCTAAAGCTAATGGGACAAAGATGTTCCCTATCGATTTTGGGGTCAAATGTCAAGTGCACTTGACATCGAAGTAGCAATATGGTTTCCGGGCTCTAAAGTGTTATCCTTTCCACCTACAGTCATCATATCATACATATGGACTACCCATGGGACGAAGATGTTCCCTATCGAATTTGGGGTCCAAAGGTCAAACACCCTCCTAGAGAAGAGACTACACAAGGTTTTGTCATGCCCTTTCTTTTTTTTACACTCAGGAAAGAGGTGATTTATACCTATTAACAACACCATTTGGGAGATTGGGGTAAGCGGGGAGGAGGGGGGGGGGGATTATTCTTAGTGAGCATTGCTCACAGTACCTCTCGTTTTACTTTAAAATGTGCTATTTATTTGATGAACTAAAATTTGAATTCAACATGATAAATGCTTGTGAAATTCATTTTAAATAGCAAAATGTTTTGCCGAAATGTCAATGTGAAAATCAATAAAATTGCTAATTGTATTATTATTTTGTTAGGCAAATATATTTAGGTAGATTTTAAGGTATTATGGAATTCAGCTAAATCATGCAAGGATATTTTGTGCTGAAACATTATTTGCCAACTCGTTAGATGCTTCATGCAAGGGTGAACAAATCTGACTCGAAAAGCAAATACACGGTCTGTGATGAAGCTGAGCCAAAGCTGACTCAGATTTTACTAGAGTGAACCCAAAGTAAACCCAGGGTTCATTTTCTGGATTCATGTAGGTTTACAAGCTACTTTTTTTCCGTTTTCAGGAAAATTCTTCACATGTTTACCACTGGGGAAGGATTATTATTACAAACAGATAACACAACAAATGAGGGACTACAACAAGTGTTTGCGACCAATCTCTTTGGTCATTATGTTTTGGTAAGATTTACAGTACATATTCATTTAAACAAAAAATGGTCTTTAATTAGCACATAGGTTTATACATGTAGAACATACATAGACACTATTGTTGTTTTAAATTATTTTATATGTTACCGTATTAGGGTAATTATATCATTACATTAGGCACTATATATTAATAATAATAATTATGCATTTTAATTCTGACACTGTGAATATTTTATTCCCATGTATATGCACATCGATTTTGTATTATCTTTTCTCTCACATTTGCAAAGCGCTTTAGAGAACTAATGTTGATAGGGTGCTATATAAATCTTTTAATTACAATTGCAATTACAATTACTATATAAAACTATCTGGTGTACTAGAAGAAAATGATATTTTAAATTATTGTATTCACTGGTCATATAATTTTATAATCATCAATGCAATGAAAAGGTTTATAGATTATCTGAGTTGTAGGTTCAAATAAACATTTGTAATTGAAATTTTGTCTTTTGATTGTTAACTTTTCACATTTTTGACATCTTCATCTGACTTGGTCAATTTCAATCAATCTTGGCACAAAGTAGATGAAAAGTTTGTTCAAATAAAGGGTCACACTAGTTTTCAAGGGGAAATAGTGAAAATAGAGTGGGGATAAAATCTTCTCTCTTCTATAGGCCAATCCGAAAACATGAGTTATCTTTCCTTGATCCGGAACGTAGTACGCTTGCGTAACAGTAGGTTAAGACTTCCGGGTAGTATATTCGAGAAGCGTCATTATCAACAGTGCAGAAGGCCGCATATATATTGCTGTATAATTTTACAGCAATCACGCCAACAAATATGTTAACGTTAATAAAAGATCTCAATGCATAGGTTTACTTCATACACGTGAAAATAACCAACTTTGCCTGTAAAAATAATAGAAAATTAATGTTGTAAGTAGAGGAGGACACCCCCCCCTCTCCGATAGGATGTTCTATCGTTAAACTGATGTAATTTCCTACAACGGGTCTGTCCCGAGACGCAGTAAGATTATTCTAACTACCCCCCCCCCCCCCATTTCCCAGGATTTCACGTGTTTTATAACTGAAATTAGTATATATCATATATTGCATACATTTCCTCAGGATCTTTAGCCCGTGTTTTAATACAGTCAGATTTATAATAAAATATCAGAAGTTACTTGTTCAATATCAATGTAGTACATGTACATTCAGCGATGAAAGTTATGCCACGATGTACGTCTAGGTATGTCGGACTGACACATCTGGATTCTGAAAATGTTCATCTCCTTCGATTGGTGAGTAAAATTTAACCCAGCCTGTAGGCCTACTTGTAAAGGAAACAGAGGCCACTGACAGATTTCCAGCTGTCTGCCCACAAATTTTATACAGTTTCAAATACAAGTATAACCATAAAGAAATTCGTCGTCACAAACCATCTTTAAACTGATATTTAGACATGCAATGCTTTGAAAATAAGATAACGTATAATTGAACACCCTGAATTTATAGTTGGCAAGAGTATGTACCTGTAAATACAGCCATTTTGAGTAAAATATTTGGAGTTTTACTCAAATTATTTTGTAAATTTGTGGCGAAAGGGGGTGTCTAAATCTGTCATTGCAATTTCTTTTATGACACGATACGTGCCTATACATAATCAAGTAGATTTTAAGGGGGCTAAAACGAATAAAAGAGGGAAGATACAGAGACGTCAAAAGCATTGTATTAGGGGGGGGGGGGGGTGGGTGTAAACTTACCTATCCCCCAGAGAGTACATTTGAGAATATGCCCCCCCCCTTCCGGGATCACACAGGTCTATGAAAAATAATTTATATCAGTCTAGCAATTTTCAACAAAATTGATAAAAAATATTATTTAGTTACCTATTTTACTGCATTTCAAACATATCAGTTGATATTAACAATCCTAGCTTCATGCTGCAGTGTACAAAATGATTTTCACGTCCAGGTACTTTGGAGAAAGTTACCCAATGATTGCAATCCGGTTTATTTTTGAAAGAGTCGATTGGTGGTGGTATAAATTTAGCCCTGATAAAACAATGAAAGCGTTGATTTCCTAATTTAATTGATTTTTTTATTTTGAAAAGGGGGGGGGGGGGGGGGCATTTTACATGTATGCAAGATCTTCTCACCACAGGCACTCGACGTTTTAAATATCTATAATGAAAAAAAATTGCCTACAAAATAATTATGTCAGTCGTTATTGGAGACATATGTAAACAAATGAATGTCTGGGTGATTTCCAATTTAATTTTTAAAATCCCCCCTCCCCCCGAAAATCACTCCCGACTCGATCAAGAAATTCTTCTCTTTTTTTTCCCATTAACATTTTCTTACTCTCTCGTACAAATGATTTCAACTGTTCTCGATTTTGAACAGCGCCCATACTAATATAACTATATATATAATATATGCGCAGTTTGACTGTGTTACTACCCGGAAGTTGTCATAATCACACTAAATGTAAGAATACAAAGAGAGATAACTCACGTTTTCGGAAAGGCCTATAGGAATATTGCTTTGCCTCTCCTCTAAAGAACAAGGATACATCTCATTGATTTAATATGCAGGCATCTTCATGTAGTGTGGTTTCATAATTTGTTCAAAGTATGTTCCCTGGGTTTGGGCAGGGCCACACCAGGAGTTCATTGATTCACTAGGAATTTCCTTTATGATGTATGAGTCTTTATCTCTGTGTGATTATAAGTATATTATATATATATATATATATAAAAGCACTGAAAAGGCCACGACACTGTTGGTTATTTAAAACTCATACATGTATGTATATGTGTATATATATATATATATATATATATATATATATATATATATATACATGTGTATGTATATATATATATATATATACACACACACATGGGTATGTATATATATATATATATATATATATATATATATATATATATATATATATACACATACATATAAGTATATTATATATATATACACACACACACACACACACACACAAACACAATTTACCTTTTAAATTCATGTAGAATTAATTACTCCTCAGGTCCGGGAGCTTGAATCTCTTCTTGGCCATGATTCTCCATCACAAGTGATATGGACCTCATCCAGAGCCAGTATAAAGTCTTCGTTTAACATCAGCGATATTCAACACAAGAAAGGGTAATACTATACATATATAGTTATGTGTGTTGTTTACTGTGAATTTACAGTAAGTGTGAACGACTCAGCTTCTCAAGTTCATTCGAGGTCTCGGATAATTGGTTTCAAAACAAATCTGTCAATGTTGACGCATCAAGGAAAGAACAATCACTGCGATTGGACCAATATTTAAAGGGGCGGGAATAAAAATAATTTTAGATGGTCACACGTGTCTTTACACTGGCGTGTCATTACATAATCTTTTAGCACGATGGAAGAGACTGCGAAAAGGGAAAACCAATACCAACTAAAACAATGACGTTGATTTAAAATTACATGCCGAGAGTTTATTTTATGGTAAAATCAGTAAGAAATTAGGCGTCGCAAAGGCCACGTTATAAAATTGTCAATCATGGGAACTCTTGCACCGAAAATGTCGCCAATGAAGCTCACACCGGCAATGCTCACCGGATGTACTTTTGTTAATCGAGTATGAAATTAAAAAGAAATCAAGTGTATATTAATAGAGAAATCAGACAAAATTTATTAAGAAGAAATAGTTGTACCCCTGACAATGTACCAAAGGTGTCTTTAATTTGTAGAACTGCGAGAAATTTTTAGGGAAATTACTTTCAAGAAACTGCAAAGAAAATCCAAGAGAAGCATATTTCGTCTGAACACAGGGACTCGTCACGAAATATTTGTCTTTTTAAAATTTGACATCGTCTATTCTATATTTACAAATAAATGTAAATATAGAATAGAGAGGGTCAATTCGTGACGAGCCCCTGTGGTCTGAACACGAACGAAGTGTTGAAAATTTCTTTGCTACTGATTTTATTGCAATTTAGGCCGAGTCAGTTATATATATATATATAGAGAGAGAGAGAGAAAGCGAGAGAGAGAGAGAGAAACTCTAAACGCTTTGTTGAAATATTTCGACCGGGTTACCGGTCTTCTTCAGTCGTGTTTTCGTGAAGAAGACCGGTAACACAGTCGAAATATTTCAACAAAGTGTTTAGAGTTTTTTCTGTATTTTACTTCCAAAAAAAGAGACTTTATATATATATATATTGATGAAGCGAGTGTCGCGTTCGTACAACGGGTAATCGCAATCATGGACATACCATAGGAACTTGAAATTTTATCAATAAAGTTAATAAAATGTACTTGATTGACCATAGCTCAAGGCTTGGTCAATCAAGTACATTTTATTAACTTTATTGATAAAATTTCAAACTCCTATGGACATACAGTTAGGGTGGACCAGTGATATAGGTTCAAAGGTACGCCAGTATCGCAACATTAACAATCGACCTTTGCTGTGGTTTATTATGACGTTATAGAATGCTAACGAAATGCTGAATTTCTATATTCTTTAATAATGTGTTACATGTACAGGAGAGGGGTGGTTTGGAGAATTTAGTTTTTGCTAGAATTCACAGAACTTGCCGTTGTTCATTCAATTAACAGTATCTAGCGATGGTTACTTCCGAATTTGTTACGAAAATGTGGGTATATATAACAGTAAAAGACATCAAAGCATGCCATGTGTTGAAAATAAATGTTTTCTCGAAGTAGAATATCTATTGATCTTATTACTTAATCTGACAAATTATTTTAGGGGCGAGATCAAATGTTCAATGTTAGAGAAAACTGAGTTCGCATAGTTCTCACCAAGACCCCCCCCCCCCCCCCCCCCCAATACAAAACTAAATATGAAGTATGTTGAAACTAATCGATTAACAAGTAAAACAAATGAAAGTGTACATTGAAACTATTAAATGTTTATTAAAATGTATTATTATGTGGTTTTAAAGTCAGTTGTCTTTTTTTCCCACTAACGTGTAATCGATGTCGGATGACAGAAACTTACGAGTTTTTACCCCCTCTTCCCCCTAACTATTTGAATTTAGAAATTTTTCCGACATGATCTTTTCCAATGCTTTGCAAGATTTCGAAAATATCCTCTGAGAGATTTATTTTAAAATAACGATAGGAAACTGCGAATGTGAAAGAGGCAACAAAACAAAAGCATTGTTCTTAAACGGACAAAATCGCCTATAGAAACATGTACTGAAATTTCTGATCACTTAAAACTGACAAGTATCTACAGGAATTTAAGGGAGTAACCTTTCAATTTTTATTGGGATATAGAGGCAACTGCGGATCCTGCCTTTTCCCGCAGCATTTTCGATCCTGTCTTTTTCTTTTCTTTTCAATATTTAGCACTATTTGAATTCTGGGATATTGCTATCCTGCCTTTTCTTTACATATCGGAGCTCGCCTTTTTCACCCTGTATTCCCCCTCCCATACCTATTGATACTGCGATGGATTATAAGTATAACACGGTTATTCCTGTTTAAAAGATAAAATTTATAAAATATCTGATAAGTTATATCTTCTAAAGTTTACGAGATATCTTGTATCTTTTATAAGACATCTTATGAATCTCACGCTACGTACGGTGCAATTTACACTGAAATCAAATAGTGAAACTTACACTTGTTAGGCACGAGATAATATAATGCCAAATACTTGGGACCGCCTACCTATAATTTAACCGACCTATCAAAAGCGCTCTTTAAAATCACTCGGGGACTTTCCAAATGAACTATCTGAAGCACGTCATGTACTTGCCGATATGTCTCGTTCACACTTACTGTAAATCCACAGGAAATGAAAAATATTGTATGCATAGAGATGTGTCTACTTATTAGGACATAACATCCATAATTCAGCTGCCCTATACACTTCACTTAATTTTTGTCAATGACAATGAGACAATGAGAATAAATTGAAAAGGTATATGATATGGATAGCCAGATTTTTGTGGGTTCAAAGACAGACTTTATCTTTGTTTGTGTCATCCTGGACAAATATCAATGGCTTTGATCTTCCATACAGTGACACCTCTATAAGACAAAATATATGTACTGGTTTTGATCATGATTTGACTTTCAAGAATGGAGTTCATCTTCTGGTTGAAGATCTTCAGTTTTTGCATTCTGATGTTGTTTGGCTGGTAACATCTTTAACAAAATATTCTGGTCCTTATTTGAAATATTTGTTGAAATTGTCACTGTACCTCCTCCCTGTTACATATGTCAACCCTGTCATCTTGAATTTAAAAAAAAGAGTACCATCTGCTAAAATGCTGTTTCCATGATAGAGGAGTTGATGAAGTGTTATTCACACTATTGCCTAGTTCGATGCTCAGAGTATCTGTCTTTCATCTGAACATTCAAACCCAAGCAAAACTGTAAAAACCACATCATTGTTGCTAGTCCTTGGTACACCCATTCTTCATTATATAACAGTTTGAAGTGTTTTATGCTTGTTTACTGCATGTTTGGTTTCATGTGAGTCTCTTGTTACACTGTTCACAAAGGTGGGGCTGCAGTCTTGGTATTGTTTTATTGTGTCGCCTGCGTTACACGCAGTGGCGACATATAGGGATCACTATCCGTCGTCCTGCATCGTCGTCTGGCGTCGTCGTCGTCACAAAAAATTTCTGTCACAGTTTTCTCAAGAACCACATGGGGCAACTCCCCGATATTTGGCACAGAGCATCAGTGTGGCCAACTGTATTGTGTAAGACATTTTCGAATCTGTCGCTTATCAACTTCCTGTTTGCCGGGACTTAGAATTTTTTACAGCAAAAAAATTTCTGTCACACTTTTCTCAAGAACCACATGGGGCAACTCCCTGATATTTGGCACAGAGCATCAGTGTGGCCAACTGTATTGTGAAAGACATTTTCAAATCTGTCGCTTATCAACTTCCTGTTTGCCGGGACTTAGAATTTTTTACAGCAAAAAAATTTCTGTCACACTTTTCTCAAGAACCACATGGGGCAACTCCCTGATATTTGGCACAGAGCATCAGTGTGGCCAACTGTATTGTGTAAGACATTTTTGAATCTGTCGCTTATCAACTTCCTGTTTGCCGGGACTTAGAATTTTTTACAGCAAAAAGTTATCGTTAAAGAATGTTTAGTAATTCTCAAAACCTTTAAAAGAAGTATTAAAGTGACAAAAACCATTTGAATAATTTACTTTTTCAACATTATACGTGATATATTACATATAGAATGAACTAGCAGGCGACACATGTCTTCCGGGGAAGACTTAATACTGCGTATCAATAAAGATTTTGAAAAAATTGATGAGTGATTGTGACATCATACATTAAGTCCACTGTGTGTGTATTGAGGTGTCAGCTGTGATCAGCTGTTATAATTCCTCTGCATACTTTATGTATGATACTACAATGAGTAATCATCAAGAGTTTTCTACTGCACCCCTTGTCACAAATATAGATGGGTTGTTTTTTAGTAACTAGTGTGAGCAATTCATTGCTTCATGCTAACACAGTAATTTGAAATCCACTGTAGTTACATGTTTGTCTTAATGTTTTGTGTCATCTGCAAAGCATTGCAACATTTAAGGTTTACTTTGCACATCATATGTCTGTCTGTCTATCACACCTTAGAACTGTATTACTGTAAGAGATTGGACTTGATATTTGTGTGCGGATCATTTAATACAGTAAAACATGTTTATAACAAATATGTTTATAACGAAGTCATATTTATTTTGAAGTGATATTTATTCCCCTATGAGAGGAAAATAATGAACATTTTATTGGATATAATGAAGTTTGGTTATAATGATCAAATTTTTTTGCTGGTCCTGGAGGTTCGCTATAACTGTGTTTTACTGTACATGTATATACCACGACTAATGATGCCACTACAGGCAACACACAATAGTCTTTGATGACCAGGAAAGTGGCATTTAGAACATTCTGTGTGCATGACAGTAGTTTTATAGAGATTTTAGATACATGTACAATATATTTCACAACATAGATTTATCAATGATTTCATGATTTTTCCATTTCAAATATATAATGTTTTGCAGACATGATCCTTATGGTTCATCAAAGTTTGGAATAGATGTAATGAGTGTGGCACTGAATGACAGACTAAATACACAGGTGCAGTATTTACAATTACCTGATATTTCACACTAGGTTCATTAAAGCAAATCCAGTTCTCTCAGTTTATATGTCAGTTTGACCCATTTTCTTCTAGAGTTTTTAGATCACCTGAACCAAAAGCTTAGGTTTGCTTTTCTGATCAAGTTTTAGTTGACATCTATCTATGTTTTTGGTGTGAACTTTTCACATTTTCATCTTCTCAAGAACCACAGGACCATTATCAACCAAACTTGACACAAAGCATTCTTGGGTAAAGGGGATTCATGCTTGCTCAAATGAAGGATCATGCCTTCTAAAGGCAGAATACAAGAAATAGTGAAGGTATGGTGTGTATGTAAAAATCTTACTCTTAAGAATCACTGAATCAATGAAACCAAAATTCTGCATGAAAGCTTCCGTAAAGTCTGTACAACCAGGACCCTCTAGTGCATGGGTGGTTGCAAAAATATGACAATTTCTTTATCCACATCATATGTCCCGTGTTCCCATCACATTATAAATGCCTAGGGTTTTCAGTATATTGCTGTTTCAGAAACTTTGGTAATACCTCAAAGATATTTCTATTTTGCTACGTACAATACAATACTAAATTTTATGCAGTGCCCTAATCAATATAAAATATCTAAAGCGCTTCACATAGCCAACTTGGCACAGTGAGCACAAAATAGCAAGGCACAGGTTTGTTTATTTTAAAAAAAAAAGGGGGGGGGGGACAATGTTCTTTTTTTCAAAGTAAACTATATTACATGTATTTGCACCATTTTGCTAACATAAAAATGTGGTCTCTGGCAAATTTAATGTGAGAAAATTTCAAATAGGAAGAAAATGCTAGTGATTTCATAGTTGTACCAGTTTTAAACAGCACTGACACTTTAAACAGTACTTGTAGTACGAACGAATCTTCTTAATAGATATATCTACTGTCTCTGATTATTATGAGGCCCCATTCAATCGGTACATAATTCCTTACAGAAATTATTTATTTAGTTCTGCATTGAATCACATTGATCTTTTTGTGATTACAACTCCTTTCTTTGCACTCTCATGTGACATCGTAGGATTTTGCAAAATCTTTATCTAATTAAACTTTGTGCATGATAGAAATATGTTTTTGGGGGAATTTTTTTCACAGGTATAATAAAAAATCTGGTAAACTATCTGATATTGAAAAGGTTGATATTTTCTGTAGATAACCAATTATTTGCATTAAAAATATGTTGTCAAGGGCAATAACTCTTATGTTGGTGTGTCATATTCAATAATTTCCCTGATATCCACATTTTATATATATTCATAAAATAGCAATTTCTTGAAATATTTTGTCATTTGAACCAGTTTTTGTATATTTTTGTTATGATCTGTAATGAAA
Organism: Ostrea edulis; assembly: GCF_947568905.1. Lineage (NCBI taxonomy): Eukaryota > Metazoa > Mollusca > Bivalvia > Ostreida > Ostreidae > Ostrea > Ostrea edulis. The sequence continues at coordinate 71,351,604 of NC_079164.1, read as the reverse complement.
AGGGGCCATTTTCTTATGTTGACTTATACCTCGGAGTATGTTTGTGTTGCCCTGAATTGGAATAACGTCCTGTCATTGGATAAAACGCCTCACTTGATTGCCATAAAAATTTCTTTAAACTCTTAGTAGCAGAATTTGGACAGCAACATGTGTGTGGAACTTTTTATTAATTGTATTTCTATCTTATACATATTTACATATTAAACATATTGCTCCTCAACAAAACAAAACATTAGAGGTTTGTAACTGACTGTTTATAGAAATCTGTCAGGTTGTTAAAGCCCAACGAAGGCTCGGCTTCACCTCGTCTTCTATGAACTTTAACAACCTGACGAATTTCTGTAGACAGTCAGTAGCAAATCTAATAAGTAATCATGTCTGACATCTTTAAAAAGACGGTAACATAAAACATTTTTTTTGTTTTTTGATTAAATTATGGGCAACATATAGCTAACAATTATTGGCAATCCCATGTGCAAATTCCTAATTTTCATTTGTGTGGATCAGTGTAGTTATGAGTATGTGACGTATATTGATTTTTACATGACTGAAACACAAATGAATAATCTAGAATTTATAGGAGCAGCTGGTCTATTTCAGATTGTGTTAGAAAGTGCGTATGGAGAAATGAGGAATTAATTTTTGTTTGGTTGAATAATTCCTTAATAGCATGTATAAAAGTTTTGAATAAAAGATTGTAAAAAATATTTAAATATATTTAATTGCTGTTTTTAACACGGTTCATTTTTATACATTATTAATTATATATTATTGATTTACAATTTTATACTAAGTTTTTGCAAGAAGTATTCCTGGAATGGCAGTGTATAAGATATAAAAGCAAGTAGTTACGAGTTTCCAGGTATAAATGAAATAAATGAATTTATAAAATGATGTTATTTGTTTTGAATGGGCCATACATGTAGCTACATGTGCACATACACTCACAAAACACACACACACACATGTTCAAAAACCAAGTCATGCAAATTGGACCAAATCTAAAAAAAAAAAAAAAGAAAAAAAAAAGACAACTGTAATCATCATTTGACAAAGATCCATGGTATCATTAGTGTATTTACAAATTTGAATGATATTTCATACATTTATAATTTTTGGAAACCACAAAAGTGTTCCTACATGAATGATAGTTAATATCAATGCTTTTTAGCTCACCTGAGCTGAAAGCTCAAGTGAGATTTTCTAATTGCCTGTTGTCCGTCTGTCTGTCTGTCTGTAAACTTATTACATTTTCAAATTTTTCTCCAGAACCACTGGACCAATTTCAACCAAACTTGGCAAAAAAGCATCATTGAGTGAAGGGCTTTCAGGTTTGTTCAAATGAAGGGCCATGTCCTTTCAAAGGGGAGAAATTCGCAAAATATGCAAAAATAGAATAGGGTCATTTAAAAATCTTCTTCCCAAGAACCACTGGGCCAGAAGAGCTGAAATTTACATGAAAGCTACCTGACATAGTGCAGATTCAAGTTTGACAAAATCATGACCCCCCAGGGTTAGGATGGGGCCACAATAGGGGATCAAAGTTTTACATACAAATATATAGGCAAAAATCTTCTGATGAAGAATCACTGGGCCAGAAAAGTTTACATTTACATAAAAGAGCTGAGGTTTACATAAATGCTTCCTGACATAGTGCAGATTCAAGTCTGTTAAAATCATGTCCCCTTGGGAAAGGTTGGGGCCATAATAGGGATAAAAGTTTTACATGTTAGTATATAGGAAAAATCTTTAAATATGGGCCAAGGTGACTATGGTGAGCAATGTGGCTCATGGGCCTTTTGTTTAGCTCATCAGGATGAATGTCTTGAGAGTTATTGTCATGACCCCAGTGTCAGCATTGGCATCACATTTTAAGGGGAAAACTATAACCTTGGCTATGTTTCTTTTTACCCAAGGGGGATAGGTCTTTGATATTTCACGTATTAATTCCTCAGGCCTTTCATTTGATACTAAGACTTGTGACCTAATAATGATTGAGTTTGGACTTTGACATACTTTTCAAAAACTTTAACCTTGGCTATATCTTTTGAACCAAGGGAAACAGGGAAGTAAAGTCACATGTCCTTGCAAACTACATGTATGATGTCTTCTGGTAACTCTTGTTTATAAAACAAGTAGTTAAATTTATTTCTATTGTAAAATAAAAGATGTTGTATTAAAATTCCTGATTGTTTCCTTTGAAATAAGTTAGAATGCTTAAAATTTTAGCAGCCAATTTGATGCTTTATATCGATCATTATTGTCTTGATTGATTATGTCCCTTCATATTTTAAACTGCCTATACATAATTTATTCCTTTATTTTTCTGTGTACAAAATATATCCACCTTACCTCACATTTATGAAAAATCAATAATAAAATTTATAAATTCTGAAACACTGAATTTTCAAAGAAGTATTATTATTAGTTTAATTGCTACCATATGCAGAGAATTATTATTCTTTATTGCCCCAACCATATATGTCTAATGGCATAAACATATACAATTAAAGTACACTACAGGTAAACAATAGTATGGCATGGTACACAACATTGGTGATTAATACTACCGTTCTTAATTAAGTACAGTTTGTATTTTAATCTTCACAAAGTATATATCTGGCATCTTATTGAAAAATTAATTGTAATTGATCCAAATCTTATAGAGAATTTATTTTTAAAAATACCCCAAGTATATCAGTATTTTAGAAATTGAGAACAAAACTTAAAATCTTTTATTACAAACACATCTTAGTATGATGAAAACATTTCCAACCAAAAAAAAAAAAAAATTGATCAGAGATATGTTTTGATAGTTAATCACATAGATTACCTAGAAAAGAATTTTAATCCCGTAACATTGCATCATAAAATTTGGAAAGTATACAGATAAAGTTTGATAATAGCATGTATAGGAGTTTAGAAAACATTGTATATCATTACAGCTTTTTCTTGTCCCATAAAACTAAAAAAGAATTGTAAAACAAAGACTAAATATTTCATAAAGGACTGACCATGACCAATATAGTTTCACAGATTGACACTTATGGAAATAAGGACTTTCATGACATTAAAGTGATGCAATTTTAATAAGCAGCAATTTGAGTATTTAGTGTTTTCTATCAATTTTGCTCAGGATCAGTACTTTTTGCTCAGGTTTGGTTTAGGTTTAAAGAATAGGCCTATATAGCAATATTTCTGAAATTTGGTCTTTTCATTTCGATATCTTAGTATAATATATATTTTTTTCAGTAGACACATGTATAATTTTTGGAAGATTTTAGCCTTATATTTAATTATCATAGATATATTTTTATTTAAAAAATTAGATTGTCTATCTGAGTCTTTGAGGCATGTTTAATTAGATATTTATGTCGTGCATCAAGTTGCAGGAAAATTAAGATTTTAGAATCTCTTATTTTCAAACAAAACACCTTTTTTATTATTCAGAAAAAATCACCAAAAATTTCATACAAATAAGCTATGAAAAGAGCTTATGTCATCACTTTTTCAATGGTGAAATCATACTCCACATGAGATATTGCTTTATAATGAGTCATTAGATAAAATATTGGTGTAGCAATCAACTTTCAATAATGATATTTATTGTATAAAATGAATGCATTGGAAAAGTATTATCAAATGCATAATACTGTTAATATTAAGATATATATATATATATATATATATAAATTACTTTTCGCAATGATCGGTAAAAGTACATGTATATAGGTAAAAAAAATATAAAAGATACACGAAGACGTTTAGTAAAGCTTTAGGGCTTTCATTTCAAATCTTCAGAAGCTTTACATTTAGTAACATAGCTATGTTACAAATTGTAAAGCTTCTGAAGATTTGAGGTGAAAGCGCTAAAGCTTTACTAAACGTCAGCTATGTTACTAAATGTAAAGCTTCTGAAGATTTGAAATGAAAGCCATTATTTCCCTATTGGTGTATTTTGATATATCTGGATTGGGCCGTAATAGTCTGCCACTTGGGATACAGTATCCCAAATATGTATAATATATATATATTGTCTATATGATATATCTAGGACCCAACATGTATGAAGAAGTTAAAAGATTGACCTAATATTTCAATTAGATGTTTGTGTAAAATTAAGAAAAAAGTTCTTACCACCTTCTGTAGCCAATCTTCCAAACCAAATAATTTCAACTGAACACCATGCATGTTCACATTTTCAGGCCATATTATATAATGGGGAAAAATGTATTAAATCAGACTTTTTATAAACTGATATAAATTAGCAAATCAGAATCTGCAGAGATGGTTAACAAAGGTATAATGACAATCTTGTCTGCCCATTACACCTGCATGGCTGCATCAATCACGCATCCTCCTATCCAATTTGTGTTTTCTGATGTGGAGATTCCAGTGAAAGTTCTTGATTTATATGGTCTTGTGAAAGGGTAGAACTGCGCCATTTCATCTTTCTGATATCGATAGATGCCTATTTCTTGAAATTATTTAATTGTAAATTAAGGTAATTGTAATCTTGTCAGTGACTCATTTATATGAAATGTTGTATATTAAGTGTATATATATATATGTAATTGCTCTGAAGTCACATTTTACTTTTATCAAAATTTCTAAGACTACTCTCATCATATTTTTTTTTCTTTCATTATGATACATATACATTTTATTCTTTGCACAGTTCCACAAAATGTTTAAACTGGCCAAGATATGTTATTTTTTCCCTTTGATTTCAATAAATATTAGAATTTCGTTATTGTTATGCAAATCTCCATTTAAGAAAGTAAAAAATTATGGACATTTTCCATTATATTCTATGAGAAATATATGTAGTATTCTGGATGAATCAACATTTGACGTGCTCCATGGCAAAATCCATTCCAGATTAATATGATTAATTCATCAAAGGTTAAATTACTCCATCATATATAAACTATATCAAGGAAAGAAAATTCAAACTCCTGAAAAGTAAAATTTATGAATCTAGTGGTCAATATGGAACAACTTAACATTTTTCAGCCCATGGTTTGAATTAATCATTAGTACATGATACAAGTAGGTATGTCCTAAAATGTATTTGATAAAATGAGATTCATTTGATTTAAAAGCAGGAAGAAATAAACATATATCACCAACACATCACAGTGTGAAGTCCCTATTTATTTCTATATTTTCTAATAAACTTGAAGGTTCCTATATTTTCCCTATAAGGCCAATTCAATTCAACTTAATTAGTAGATTATCATCTGGGGTCAGAAAAAATATGGGGCAGATGGGAGGATTTTATGTTTTAATCTTCATTTCCCGAGAAAAGAAAATTAATGACAAAAGGGCATCGCACAAAGTGTTAATCAAGTTAACATTGAAAGAATCCTTGGTAGAAGATATAAAACCAACATTCTGTGACTATAATCATGTCACTGGGAAGCAAGTTTGTTTGAAATTGTAATTTTTGGGAAAATAAAGAAAAATCGGGGCAGGCCCTTTTTCGAGGGGCGCACGGGGATGATAATATTTCAATTAATTTTAATTAGCCTAAGTCATTAAAATCCCTATAAAGCCCTATATATAAAAAATAAAAAATAAATGACAGTCCTATTTTCAAAAATGATAAAATAAAAAAAAAAGAGGAGGAAACACAATGCAGGTCAAATTGTTAAAAATTGTCCTCACTTTATGCTGTTTATTGGTTTCTCTCTCTTTCTCTCTCTCTCCCTTGCTCTCTCTCTCTTTCCCTCCCTCCCCCCCTTTCTCTTTCTGTTAGTTTTTCTAGACCTGTAGAGTTGCAGACTTGACACTTGACAAACTTTACATTTTATATTTTCATAAGAGCAAAACAACTAAAAAGAGTGTTGTGGTCTATGGACCCCTTGTGAGCAGTGTTTGTTAATTTTACTCATTTGGTATTTAAAGCATCTTCTGTGAGAATTGTTACATATATTGTAATAAAACTGATTCATCAGTTGTGAAAAAATTTCGAATCTGTCTATATATATACCCTGTGAAATACTGAATATCTACTGATTTTTGCTATAGATAAAATTTTAAAAGGTGTAATTGAATTTTCAAAACAATGTTTTTCCTGAAAATAAAGTCTTAGAAAATACTTCATGTAGGTGTAATTAATTTAGTGGGATTGCATGTTTTATTGCCTTTGGTGATGAAGCAAGAGCTTTGATTTATAGTTGTGCTTTTCTGTAAACATTTTTGTGTATCCATTATCAAACACAGAACAAGTGTTCAAAGGCCGTCAGCGCAGAGAATAGGCCTAGATTTTGCAGCCCTTCACCGGCAATGGTGACGTCTCCATATGAGTGAAATATTTTCGAGACGGACCTAAAACAATATTTAATCAATCAATCAGAACAAGCTCAATCACAATTACAGATCCAGTTGCACCAAATTTTGACTACGCTAAAATAAGTACACATATATAGTGTGTCTTTTTAGCCACTATAGGGTTAATTCACAAAATTTTGATTTACTGTAATTTTAACCCAATTTACATAAAATAAATCTATACCAAACGTTCCAGGCTTACATTAACACTGTTTCAAGGTGCATTGCTTTTTTTTACTCTTCAGAAAGTGTACTCCCATGCATGCTGCCCAGGCCTGGTGCTGACCAATCTGACCAATGCTATCTTTCCAATGTGGGTTTGGTACATACTCCTGCCTTTCTTTTTGCTTGTAAGTAATACTTTTACATGTTATACTTCAGTAATTATACCCCCCGCAAACGAAGTTTGGGGGGGTATACTGGAATCACTTTGTCCGTCTGTCCGTCCATTTGTCTGTAGACGCAATTTGTCCGAAGTTTATTTCTAATACCGCTGGACATATTTCATTCAAACTTTATGCACATCTTCTATATATTATGTAGTTGTGCAGCTCCTATTTTCATTGAAATTTTTTAACAGTTATAGAAGTTACGCATATTTTCTTTTCATTTTGGGGGTTGTGCACTTTGTCCAGAGTTTAATTCTAATACCGTTGAACAGATTTGATTCAAACTTTATTCTCATCTTATATATATAATGTAGTTGTGCATCTTCTATTTTCATTGAAATATTTTAACAGTTATGGAAGTTACGGACATTTTCGGGTTTGGCATCCACATACTGTATCTGCAATCTTGTGACTTCTCGGTAAAACATAAAGTGGCTCATGTGTGTTGAATACTTATTTGTCAGATAGTATTTATAATCTCAACTATCCCTGGCAATGGGATTCATAGTAAACTGCCTTTATTGCAGCTACTTAGAGTTGTTATACCAGTGGAAAAGATTACAATAATACCAATACTTGAGCTAATGTCATTTATTTACTGACAAAATCAATGACAAAGTAAAGTTGGCATAACATAATGATCTTTAACAAAGTGAATATAAACTAAAGACTAGAAGAGTAGACCAGGGATTTGCAATCATACAGCCTAAAATGTGCGAAATAGTATTCATTGTTTATATTAAGCATATTTTTAATATTTCATGTACTGCTGTACTGTAGAATATACACTTCTGCATTCACATTGATTGCCCTGTAGATAATGTGAAAATATCCATTGTGCTTGCATTAAATATTTCCCATCTTCTTACATGCCCCTCGGGGGGTATTAGTCCCATTAGGACAGTTCTAGTTTTAACTAAATGCAGCAAATTTATCATGGATTAAGAATTCATTGTGCCTCACAATTCATTGAGAGAGGGGAATATAGGAATGAGACCGTTCGTGTGTGAGTGAGTGAGGCTGTATATAGGAATGAGACTGTTCGTGTGTGAGTGAGTGAGGCTGTATATAGGAATGAGACTGTTCGTGTGTGAGTGAGGCTGTATATAGGAATGAGACTGTTCGTGTGTGAGTGAGTGAGGCTGTATATAGGAATGAGACTGTTCGTGTGTGAGTGAGTGAGGCTGTATATAGGAATGAGACTGTTCGTGTGTGAGTGAGGCTGTATATAGGAATGAGACTGTTCGTGTGTGAGTGAGGCTGTATATAGGAATGAGACTGTTCGTGTGTGAGTGAGTGAGGCTGTAGATAGGAATGAGACTGTTCGTGTGTGAGTGAGGCTGTATATAGGAATGAGACTGTTCGTGTGTGAGTGAGGCTGTATATAGGAATGAGACTGTTCGTGTGTGAGTGAGGCTGTATATAGGAATGAGACTGTTCGTGTGTGAGTGAGTGAGGCTGTAGATAGGAATGAGACTGTTCGTGTGTGAGTGAGTGAGGCTGTATATAGGAATGAGACTGTTCGTGTGTGATTGAGGCTGTATATAGGAATGAGACTGTCCGTGTGCGAGTGAGGCTGTATATAGGAATGAGACTGTTCATGTATGAGCGAGTGGGGCTGTATATTTTGCTCGATGGATTTCATACTTTGCTTTGTTATCACGAAAAGAAGAAATCTAATGATTTTAGGGTCAAGAGATATAAGGTCAAGGTCATAGGGCTTGATAGAAAAAGCTTGTAGACACTCTAGAGACTGCATATTTCAATAAATCTGTATTTAGCTACATGCTTATAGATTTACTAATTGCCTACATTGTTAGGGGGTGCCCTGCCTTGTGGAGCTCTTGTTAGATTGAACTTGTACAGTTTACATTTCAGTAGTGAAAACATGATTAAATCCGCTAGTATGATATGGTCTCATCTGCCTTGTAATATGAAAGGATATTTTAAACAAAGACCTTTATGTTGTTTCTGTACCAATACATCAAAATAAAGTCAACAGAATTAGCTACTGATGTCAGTAAATAGTCTGCATACACAAAGAAGTAAGAACTCGAGTGCTGATAGGATTCAGTTTGACAAGGTATAATTAATTAAGATCATGTTTTGTGTTGGTGGAAACGTGCGCAGTAGTCTTGCTTAAAGGAACCTTTGGTGCTGCAAATAAGTATCAGAATCAGGATGGTCAAAACCACATTTAAAGAAATGTTAAAAAAAATGAAGGTGTGTCTTGTGTTTGATTTTTTTGAATTACAACTTTTTTCAATTTACTAGATGCAGCCCATGCACGTTTGTGAATAATAACATAATAAAAATAAACTGAAGTAAATTTGGTTCATTATGAATACATGTACAATGTAGCTTTTTAATACCACCCCCCAACTGGCTGAATTTGAAAGTCCTAGCAAAAGTCTTATGTATTCCTTACACTGAAATTCTCGTTGTTATACCTGTCTTTCCAGAAAACTGGACATTGGTTAGTTTCTTTTAGATTTGTCATTTAAAGCTATCATTAACAAACTTAGGAAATACTTCTCTACAAAAGTGACCAAAGTTAATGATTTTGTAAAGGGCGAGATCAAAAGATTGATGTCGGATAAAAATCTAAATTCAAATAGTTAGGGGGAGGGGGGATAAAATCTCCCTGAAGTTTTCGTCATCCAACATCGATTACACTTTAGTGGAAAAAAAGACAAGCAAATTTAAAAACCACAAAATGATATTTCATTTGTGAATAAACAGTAGAAAATGCATTCAGTGTTATCAATATAATCGTATGTTTTTACTTGTTAATCAATTAGTTTCAACATTCATATTTAGCTTTGAAAGGGGTGGGGGTCTTGGTGAAAACTATGTAAATTTAGTTTTTTGTCAGACATTGAACTTTTGATCTCACCCCTAAGAAGCAGCACAACTAAATCCCCATGTCCAGAGGTGTTCATTATGAGCACATGGTCATGAGCACCTAACTCCTGTTTGTTTATTCACCACCTGAGTGAAATAATTAAGTGACAAAATTTTTTAATATGTGTAGGAATCATGTTTTTTTTTACACCAATATTCACAGATTGACCTTGAAATTTGTGAAGTTAAGTAAATCACGAGAGATTAGAAAAAAAGAAGAAGATATGATGCAATACTGTAAACAGGGTACATGTATATATGATGTAAAAAAATTTAGGCATGACTGCTACATGAGGGTATGCTAGTCCGATTCTTAATTTACTAGTTTTTTGGTGAAATTTTAGAAAATACTGTATGCAACTAGATGCACAACACATTGAGAGATAAAAGTAAAATGTCTCGTATACACATGCATGGAAGCAGATCTAACATTTAATTTCAATTAGATTCACAGTGTGTGTATATATATATATATATATATTAAAATATATACATGTATATATATATATATATATATATATATATATATATATATATAGCGAAAATTACAAATTACAATACTTGGCATAAAGGCTGCTGATGACAAAGATTGCTAAATAAACAGACATACCAAGGTCATTTGGTGAAGGTCAGAAATTTTAAACTTAATTTATATTTTCTTTTTATTTATTTGCAGATGAGAATCTTTGTAGCCAACTTTAACTTAAGTCCATACAATGGATCAGAATCATTGGTAGGTATTCAAAACTCAGTGTGTAATTGAAGCTCTGAACAGTATAATTGATAGGCATCATGAGATCAACAACCTTCTTGCTGATAGCTAGGTACTCAAATTTCCCCTTCAATTTGTTCACACTATAACTGCTGGGCTATGCTAGCGGTTGGAAGCTAGATTGCAAATGAATGTATGAGAATATGCTATTAAAAATTCCTATCAAAAAACCACTATCCAGTAGGCTACAATTTGTCAATTTATATCAAAAGACAGGCATTCTGAGGTATTGTACATTCTGGTTTGCTCACACTTTGACCCCCAGGGCCATGGCATGACTTTAATAGGGATTAAAAAACTGTATGCAGTTTAATGTTCACTATTTTCCACTGAAGACTGAAAAAAAAAATTAAAACTACAGTGAATATAGCATAGTCATAATTCTTATATAGAATAGACACAAATACCATGAAATTTTTGAAAATAAATTTAGAGAAAATAACCTGTAGGGCAAAATCATATACTCAAGATGCCTGTACAATACATGTATGTGTATGTATGTATGTATGTATGTATGTGTGTGTGTGTGTATATATATATATATATATATATATATGAGAAATAAGGGGAATTTAAGAAACATATAAAAAAAATTCTGAAGAACAATATAACGGTAGAAATTGTCAGATTTTTGTGGAAGCATCCTCATGTAGTGTAGAATAAGATTTTTTTCCAGTGACATAAGTTTAAGGAGGTATGCTACACCAGAGAAATTTGATATGGATGAAAAGTGAAGGATATGTACAACAATATTTTGAAATTGAAAATGTTCAAATTTACATGATTCAGTTAAAAAATGCAGTTTTAGAAGAAAGCAATCTGAAAAAAATTTAAAACCCCTGGTGGACTGAAACCCATGATCTACAGTTCAGTAGTTGACATGCTAACCTACTGAGCTACTCAGCTAGGTGGTGATTCTTGAAATGAATTGGCAAATATTGCTGATACTTGTATTTGTATCCATGTTATAAAAGGAAGTCAGCCATTATGACAATGTAGAGCACCTCCTTGATCCTGGTAGTTGGGCATAAACTTTCATTTTCTAAAGATGACCAAAACCAGCTTCAACCAAATTTAAATTTGGACATAAAGTTTTTATGTAAAGAGTTTATAAATTTGTTTTGTTGAATTGTTGAAGGGTCTTTCCTCCTTTCAACAAAATTAATCAAGAAGTTGTGAAAATGAGGAGCTTTTGAAAATCTGCTGAAGAACCACTCATTTAGAAGACTAAACTTGCATGGAAGCATCTCCATGTGGATTCAAATTTGTTCAAGTGTTGGCCCCTTGGGTCAGGTCAACTTGGGGATTTAAATATTGCAGAATTCTTAGATTGACCGCTACTTTAAGAAACATTAAATAAAATGACCTGATGTACAAAGCAGCCCATGGGCCATTTGTTTTAGTTAAAGGTTTGGTGTAATCAGCTGTTTTGTAATTGTCTTCATGTTACTGATGCTACAATGGATATTTGATATGTATCCATGTAGAAATCTCTTCATTTGTACAGTACTTCAGTTTTAGACTCCAATGTAACTTGATCTACCCAATTTAGATGACTTGGATATGATTATAGTCAGAACAGCCAACATATTAGGCCATATCAAATAGCCATGATTATTTGTTATCATTACCGGTATTCTTCCTTTTTTTTTTGCGTGTGACTAGACAATTTGGCAGACTCCAGTTATTATAATCCTATGATTGGATAAAGACTGCAATAGTATCTCAGAAATTCATGTAGGAAGCAAATAGATACACTCATCATCAAGAATTGTATGCTGTTTACTTTCTGGGCAGGTAAAACGGGTCCTTCTGCTTCTACATATAGAGTGTATGAAGGTTTCCATATAGCATATTAAATCATGTGTAGACTAATTCATTATTATATCCCCCAAACGAAGTTCTGGGGGGTATATAGGAATCACTCTGTCTGTCTGTCTGTCCGTCCGTCTGTCTGTGCAGATTCGTGTCCGGGCCATAACTTCTTTGTTCTTTGACTTAGGCATACCATATTTGGCACACAGGTAGATCACCATGAGATGATGTGTTGAATACCTTCATGACCTCTATATGACCTTGACATCAAGGTCAAAATTAGAGGTTTTTTTTACAATGGACTCGTGTCTGGGTCATAACATCTTTGTTCTTTGACATAGGCATACCATATTTGACACATGAGTGTATCACCATGAGACGATGTGTCATGTACCTTCATGACCTCCATATGACCTTGACCTCAAGGTAAAAATTAAAAGGTTTTTACAATGGATTCGTGTCAGGGCCATGACTTCTTTGTTCTTTGACATAGGCATATCATATTTGACATGTGAGTGTATCACCATGAGACGATGTGTCAAGTACCTTCATGACCTCTATATGACCTTGAACTTTGACCTCAAGGTCAAAATTGATTATAGGGTTTTGACATAGTCACACCATAAGACATGGGTGTATCACCATGAGACTATGTGTCATGAACATTCATGACCTCTTTATGACCTTGACCTTTGATTTCAAGGTCAAAATTATAGGTTTATGCCATGAATTTGTGTTCGGACTATATCTTCCATTTTCTTCTACAAAGGCATACAATATTTTTACACTCAGGAAAGAGGTAATTTATACCTATTAACAACACCCTTTAGGAGATTGGGGTAAGCGGGGGGTATTCTTAGTGAGCATTGCTCACAGTACATCTTGTTACTTCTTACTTTAATTATTTCTCTTCAGGTTTGGTTGTCAAAACAAAACCCTAAAGAGCTGGACCCAAAATCTAGATATGAGAGCAACACCTCATTCTTTGGGAAAAGATACGTGTCATCGAGAAAGGTATGTGTTATACAGACCATGTAACCAAGGATAGTTGAGGACAAGGAAACACAAAATGGGAGGGGAGGTGCACATAGCGGCTACTCTGCTGTGGATATTTTACCATTTTAAATTCACCTTGTTAAATTCACGGTTTTTATGTCCATTCTATATAAATGTTATGGTTATCTGGAGCTTGTGAGAGGGGGAGGAAAATTGAGTGACAGGAGAGAATGTTTGACAGGGGACATGAGCAAGATCAAGAATCAGGAGGAGAATAGAATAATTTAATATGTATCCCTCCATTACTGTCCATAATCTAACCCTGGTTATGAATTTGAAATTCATTCCCTTATATGTACATCCTGATTAGACTTGGATAAATATAACTGATATTTTGAAGCTGTATAGCTTCATAATGAAGGGCATTTTATTAGCTCACCTAAAATGAAAGCTCAAGTGAACTCTTGTGATCAAAGTTTGTCTGTAGTTTGTCTTCTATAAACTTTTCACATTTTGTACATCATCTTCACAAGAACCACTGCGCCAATTTCAATTAAACCACAATGCATCGTTGTGTAAAGGAGACTCAGATGCAATGTGAAGTGATAAGAATACGTAAAAAATAGAATGGTGTGTTTAGAAAATCTAAATAAAAGACTTTTGAAAAGGGGGGGGGGGGATAAAGTGAAAATATTAAAAGATCCACTGAAGTAGGAAAAACTAAACCTATTCGATTTCATTCATTCCCCCCCCCCCCCCCCCCCCCCCCTCCCCAACAGTCTTACTAACTGAAACTGAAATTTAATATCTTATGAACACACTTAAACTAAATAGTACAATACATGTTTATCATTAAAATGTAGATATAAGAAATGTGTTTCAGTTTTTGAAAATCTGAGATAATATACTCCAGATCTCATTACTTTGGCATAGATTTCATTGAGTGCTAACAGTTGTGAAGATCAATATGCCAATGTGAAGATCAGGCCCAAGGTATATCATCTCATAACATACCTTCCAACATGAAAACAACACTTCTGAAATAATGCAAAGCTTCCTTGTATAATGCAGACTCAAGTTTGTTCAAACCATGATCCCTCTGAGGCCACATAGTTTTACATAATAGATCTGTATAGGAAAATTCTTAGAAAATCTTCTCAAGGACCACAAGGATACACTATATCACAGGAAGCTTTGAAGTTTTTCATACAAATATATAGTAAAATTCTTTGAAAATCTTGTTCTCAAGAACCGTAAGGATGTAATTTGTCAGTTTATTATACAAGCATCCTCATGTAGTGTACATTCAAGGATGTACATGCCATGACCTCTGAGGTCTGGATGGAGCCACAAGAAGGGTTTAAAGTTTTACAAAAGGAATACAAGCATATAGATAGAAAGTAATTCTGTAATGATAATGTTCTCAAGATTGAACCACAAGTAGCCAATCAAACAGATAGGCATTCATCTTGTTATTATGTTGATACAAGATAGCATTCACGCCATCAGCTGTATAAAGAAATACAACTGCTTAGGTGAGCATTGTGGCCTATGGGCATCTTGTTATTTTGTAGCTGCCAATTGAGACATCTACCTGTGACCAGTTGATTGAGGAGTGTGATGCTATGTATAGAATGTTTAAAAATAGACAATCATTGGACTCCTAGTTTGATTTGTGCCAACCTGGTTCACATTAAGAGCTGGATATAAAGACATGGTCCAATTAATGTATGAGTGTTTTTCTGTGAATTCAGAAAACATTGAAGAATATTTGAAAACATTGAGGAATATATTTGAAAATATGGAATACCAGTACATGTATTTATTTGAAAATATTGGAAGAATATTTATTTGAAAGCATTGAAGAATATTTATTTGAAAAGTATTTATCAGAGATGAAAATTATTTTGCATATGTCCACACATACAGTATTTTATATGAATTGAAAATTACTCCCAGAAAGGAAAGTTGAATGAAATTTTCTTGCATAGAGAGGAAATATTCACCCAGATGCAGTGAAGAATGATATATATAACTAATATTTGCATTGAATTCATTGCTATTAAGATGTTCTCTGTCAGCATCATTGCTAGCCATGCTTACTGAGTCTAAGAGTACCTACCCTACTTCAAATGATATAGTCTAAGAGTGAATGGAGACAATAGGCATGGTTTGTGATGATGTCTGTCAGGGGCATAGATGGAAATAGTTTTACTTTGATCACATTGAGTTATCTCTCTTTGTTCTTGCTTTTTAAAACTGGGTGCAGAGTTACTGTCTTTCTAGTTTTATGGGTCACTCTGGTGATTAACCTATCGTGACCTGTGTCCAGTCGTTAAGTTGTCTGTAGAAATGCCTTTTTTTTTTTTTAGAGACATTGAAAACTTGTACCTGACACAAAGATTTTTTTTAGTGTGTGGCATGACTATTTGGTCAAGGCTAAGGTCACTGGTAAAGACTGTTAAACATTTATATGGGTCATGTCTTTAAAATGGAGGATATTAACATCTTATAGTCAAGAATGTTGATCATTATCTGTTAGTATGTTATGACCTTGTTTGGGTTTATGTCAAATAACCATAAAAGTCAAGGTCACTTGAAAATATGTTAGAAATATTTGTTTCAGGCTACGACTTTATAATGGAGAAAGTTGAAGCTCGTATTTGGCACAAAGGTTGCTTATGATCAGTCAGTTTGTTTTGACCCAGAACCATGGTCAAGATCAAGGCCACCGATGAAAAAAAAATTGGAAATATCTGTCCGGGCTATAATTTTGCACATGGAGAAACAGAAGAAATTTAATTAATTTTAATCATGAAAACAGTTTAAAATATGTACCTATTGCACAAACAATCTACAATCCCTTTTTGTGTGATGCTCATGTGATTATTAGGACCCATAGGCCTCTTATTAAAAAGCTGCTACCTGTTTTTTTATTAGCTTATGTGAGCTATAAGGTCAAGTGAGCTTTTCTGATCACCTGTTGTCTGTCTGTCCATTTGTCTGTAAACTACACATTTTCGACATCTTCAGAACCACAGAGCCAATTTTAACCAAACTTACCATAAAGCATACTTGGGTAAATTGGCTTCAAAATTGTTCAAATGAAGGGTATGCACCCTTTTCAAAGGGAGCTGATTAAGAAATATTAAAAATATGGTGGCATGATTCCAAAATCATCTTCTCAAGAACCACTGGACCAGAAAAAAACGAAACCTATGTGAATGAAAGCTTCCTTAATGAGTGGAGATTCAAATTTGTTCAAAGCATGGCACCTGGGGATAGTGTGGGGCCACAATATTGGATCAAACTTTTACATGGTAATATATATTAGAAAATCTTTAAAAAATTACCTCGTATTGCAGATTCATATTTGCCTTGGTTGGTTTAAATAGGGGATCAAAGTTTTTCATAAGAATATATGTATATACAAGAAATTTGAAAAAAAAGATTGTTTTTTTTCATAGACCTTTGGGTTAGGATGGGGGCAAGGCCCATTAAGGATGAAATGTTACATAATATACGAATATACATGTAAGGGAAAAAGTCTTCTCCAGATCAGTGAGGCCATGTTAGTTGTATTGATTCTTAGGCATCCTCAAGTTGTTTTGATTCAAGTTCATTTAAGTCACAACCCCATGTGGCTGGGTTGGGGTCAAAATTTATAGGATTAAAGATTTTTTAAAAATGTATAAGGGGGGTGACTCAGTCTAAGGTGACTCAGGTGAGCATTGTGACCAATTAGTCTTTTGTATATCTATGCAATTATTTTATTTGACTGTTGATTATGCACATAACAGAGCTGTGATATGTACTCGTAGATTTTATTCATGGCAGCAAATTCAGTATTTGATGGAATGACACATCTTAATTTTGCGTAGAAATTAAAGCTAGTAAACTTAATAAATGTGTTCTTTTCTGTTCAGTAACTAGCGTGCATATATATAAGAAAATTTCAAGTCCATAATAAAGCCTTATATACCTCACAAAGGATGCATATCCTCATACCGTTTGATTCAGTGTTGTGCAGTACATGCTAAAGAGCATTTACCTGCAATATTTGAGTTAGTTCATTTTTAAGCATGGAAGGTGAAGAATACAGTAGACCCTCCTGTATACAGCCATACCAGAGACAGACCAACAGCCAACCATACCATAGGCAGACCAACAGACAGCCATACAAGAGATAGACCAACAGACAGCCACACCAGAGATAGACCAACAGACAGTCATACCAGAGACAGACCAACAGACAGCCGTACCAGAGACAGACCAACAGACAACCATACCATAGACAGACCAACAGACAGCCATACCATAAACAGACCAACAGACAGCCATACCAGAGAACGACCAACAGACAATCACACCAAAGACAGAACAACAGACAGCCATACCAGAGACAGAACAACAGACAGCCACACCAGAGACAGAACAACAGACAGCCACACCAGAGACAGACAAACAGACAGCCATACCAGAGACAGACCAACAGACAGTCACACCAGAGACAGACCAACAGATAGTCACACCAGAGACAGACCAACAGACAGCCATACCAGAGATAGACCAACAGACATCCATACCAGAGATAGACCAACAGACATCCATACCAGAGACAGACCAACAGACAGTCACACCAGAGACAAACCAACAGACCATCATATCAGAGACAGAACAACAGACAGCCACACAAGAGACAGACAGCCATACCAGAGACAGACCAACAGACAGCCACACCAGAGACAGACTAACAGACAGTCATACCAGAGACAGAGCAACAGACAGCCATACCAGAGACAGACCAACAGACAGTCATACCAGAGACAGACAAACAGCCAGCCATACCAGAGACAGACCAACAGACAGCCATACCAGAGACAGACCAACAGACAGCCACACTAGAGACAGGGCTACAGACAGCCATACTAGAGACAGACCAACAGACAGCTATACCAGAGACAGACCAACAGACAGCCACACTAGAGACAGGCCTACAGACAGCTATACCAGAGACAGGCCAACAGACAGTCATACCAGAGACAGACCAACAGACATTCATACCAGAGACAGACCAACAGACAGCTATACCAGAGACAGGTCAACAGACAATCACACTAGAGACAGGCCAACAGACAGTCATATTAGAGACAGACCAACAGACAGTCATACCAGAGATAGACCAACAGACAGTCATACCAGAGACAGACCAACAGACAGTCATACCAGA